>NW_024064917.1:43107-70623 GCF_009727055.1 Benincasa hispida | reverse complement strand
ACTTAGTCCTCATCTCATTCTCTCACTCCTAAGTGGCCTAACTGGTGATTCTTCCACGGGACTTTCACAAGTGCAATCTCCAGTGCAACGTCTTTACCTCTCTGGCGAGAAATTCTACAGACTTCTCTTCGTAACTCATTGTCATTAACGTTTTTACGGATCTGTAACAAACATAAACGAAGATTTTATAACAAATTTTGGATAAATGTTTCAAGAGAGGAATGAGAGAAGAGGAGAAGAAGAAATTCTAAGAGAAGAAGAAATTCAGGTAGATGAAAAAAGAGGAAGAAATTGAGTAGATGAAGGTGTAATTCGAGGTTAATTGGAAAAAAGAAAAAGAAGGTCTTGGGGTTTAATGTGAAAAAGCGAAGGGAATACATTGGAAATCTAAGGAATCCCTCATGTCTGCTCACGTTATCAATTTTGTCATGTCAGCCATCCGCGCCAATCGTGCCAGATTCTTTTTTCTTTGATTGAGTTTGAACATTCCATAAAAGAAAGAAAAAAAAAAAAAAAATCACCCATCTTGTCAAGGGTTATTTGGGATGCTGAGCTGATATAAAATATTTGGAGGTGGAGTTTCTATATCTATGTTTAGGATGCAGATTTATTTGGTACCTTATGCAGTTTTTTTTAATTCTAAATAATATGTTGTAATGATTATTATTTTTGTTTTTAATTTTTTTTATTCAATAATTCTACCAATTTTTGTTTGAATAAAATATGGATTGCAATTTTTTTAAAATTTTTAAAACTTTTATTTCTTTCTTTTTTGGACAATAAACAATAATTAACTCATTACATTTCTAGTAGAAATATGGTTAAATAAAATGAGAAACTACAAGCGAAATCAAAACTTTTGACTCTAGCTAATTTTTCTTCATGAATTTCATTATCATTTTCTTCTTTTTCTTTTTCTTCTTCCTATTGTCGCTTTATATTTTTACTATGTCATTAATTTTTTTAATTAAATCTCCCCCATCGTCGTAACCAATGGAATGTCACCACATTTCTTCAACATTTTCATATTCTTTTCTTCTAAATTTGGAGAATCATCAGAGAACATATATTTACTTTTCACTAATTCTTGCTAGAAAATGTTTCAAGAAAAAAAAATTATTTTATGATTTTATTTGTTATATGATACATACTTTTCGTCAAACTATTCTTAACACACATTTGATATGTGAATTCATTACGTATGTGATCGGAGGTGGTTGTCGAAGCCTACAAAGGTGATTGTCGGAGTTAGTCATCGGAGTTTTTTGTTGGAGCCAATTGGTCATTGGAGTTGATAGCGCAAAGGTGGTCATCGAAGTTGGGTCACCGAAGGTAGTTGTCGAAGGCCATAATTAATTGTCGGAGTCGTTGTCAGAGCTCGAAGTTGGTCGCCGGAGTTGTCGTCGGAGGTGGTTGTCGGAGTTCGGATTTCATCGCCGGAATTTTCATTGGAGGTGATTGTCGGAGTTAGTTCTCGGAGTGTGATAGTGGTCGATGGGTGGAGCCATTCAAAACGTAGGAAGAAGTGAGAGTTGGAGTAAGTTGATAAAATATACCAACTCAACTCCACCAATATTTAAAGTTGGTAGGCTAAACAATGAGTTGCTATATTATACCAACTCCACTCAACTCATGTCGGTGAACCAAACATCCCCTAATTTTTATCAAAGCCACCCCTTTTTCCTCATTTATTTCTAAAAATACCTCAAATTTTCAATTAGCCACATACATACATATACACGGTAAATCTTTTCATATTCCCCTTCACATTTCAAACCTTTTATAAATTTAAAACCAAAATTCTAAATCTCTTTATCATATTAATGTAAATTAATTGCTTTCTCAAAATATCTCAAACCTTTTAACTTGAAGTCCCAATTTTTTTTTTCAAAATAACTTTTATTCGGCCTCAAATCTCAAAATGTAAATGGATATAAAATCTCAAATTATTTAAAATAATCCCAATATCCCAAATCCTTTAATAAATTAACTCCAAAATCTTCAAATTTCTTATCAAATAAATTTAAATAAATAAATTTCTCAAATTACCTTACTTATGTAAAATCTATCAATTTGAGATCAATCGAATCCTTCTAAATATGTAATTAATTTAAATACGTCTAAGTCTAAAAATTTAAATTAAATTTGGGATAATTAATTTAAATTTTGGCAAAAAAAAAAAAAAAAAAATCGGGATGTCACGCGCTACACTATGAAGCCTGGAAGAAGTAGTTTGGGCCTTATAGTGTTTTGAAAGACGCATCAGATGAATTGGGCCCTGACGACAATTTTTCGAGCACACAAAATCTCCCTTCGTCAAAAGACCAAAAGAGATCGTTTCTGGAACGCAAACTCAGAATTCCCAATCAATCAAGCGCAAGCAGAAGCTCCATTTTTCCGCGAAACAAGCTTCAGCTCCAAGCTTCTTTGCCGTCTGCATCTCTAGGTTTCGCATGGCCGCTGCAACCGAATCATCGCCAGTTTTAGAATCGAAGGAGGCTGATCTCAATTCTACGGTTCTTGATCTCACCAGCTTTCAGCTCCATGACCTCGACTCTATCGAGTTGCCTTCGAGTTTAACGGAATTGGACCTGACTGCAAATCGACTTTCGAATTTGGACCCTCGGATTGGAAAGCTCTCGAACCTGAGGAAGCTCTCTCTTCGTCAGAATCTCATCAATGATGCTGCCGTTGAATCGCTCTCTCACTGGAACGCACTCTCAGGTCTCGAGGTATTCAATCGTTCTTCGTTGCGTTCATGTTTTTTTTTTTTTAATTATTTCAGAACCGACGGAACATTTCTTCGCATTACAATTTTAGAGAGTTAATTTCGCTTAGTTTTTGCTGTCTGAATGCGTACAGTGTGAGTTTTAAAGCTATATCTATAGTCTTATGTATCATATATAGTCGAAAATATAACTCGATGATTGTTAAAGTGAAAAAACTCCAAAATAATGCAAGATCCTGCTATATTTATCTTTGTTGTTTTCGTAGGAACTTGTTCTCAGAGACAATCAAATGACGAAAATACCTGATGCGAGCATATTCAAGAAGCTTTTGGTATTTGATGTTTCTTTCAACGAAATCACTTCGTTACATGGCTTGTCGAAGGTCTCCAATACACTGAAGGAACTTTATGTATCTAAGAATGAAGTTACTAAAATGGAAGAGCTAGATCACTTCCTTCAGTTGCAGATTCTTGAGCTTGGTTCCAATAGACTACGGGTTTGCTCTCTTTATCTTTTGTTAAAAGTTTTTGTTGCATCAATTAGTCTACAATATGAATTTTATCTGTGCTTTCTGGAAAGAGCTGTCATTATTACAAGTGGTCGTAGGAAGTGAATATATGGTCATCCAGGCGTTATTTCCTATTGTATTCTTTATATGCAATTAAAGGCGCAACGCACATGGTGAAACAAAAAAGCTTAGAAAATAATAGCAGACATTCTCTTCTGAAGAATTAAACAAATAAAATGTTGTTTGTTTCTCATTCTCTACAATAGTCATGTTTTCCAAAGATTTTTGGATAATAATATTTTCATTGAAGTTTCTACACTGCTTTACAGGTAATGGAGAATATTGAAAACTTAACCAATTTAAAGGAGCTATGGTTAGGGCGTAACCGGATTAAGGCAGTAAACCTTTGTGGACTGAAATGTCTCAAGAAAATTAGTTTGCAAAGCAACCGTTTGACTTCAATGACAGGATTTCAAGTATGATACCTGAATATGATAGATATTTCTTGTTTCATTTTGCAAGATAAACGTCCTGGTGCATTCAATTACTGCTGTTCACTTTCAACAACTTTTTTATTCTTTGCCTAACTCATCAGGACTGTGTTGCTTTGGAAGAACTATATCTCAGCCATAATGGAATTTCAAAAATTGAAGGTGTTTCAACTTTAGTCAATCTTCGGATATTGGATGTCTCATCAAATAAGCTAATGAGTGTGAGTGACATTCAAAATCTGACATGGTAACGAATTCCCCAGCTCCATCTTATGCAACATATTTATCTTTTCTAGAGTGATAATCTGGTCCTCTCATTGGATCAATGTTGGCAGTTTAGAAGATTTATGGCTTAACGACAACCAAATTGAATCACTTGAAACCATTGCTGAGGATGTTGCTGGTTCAAGAGAGAAACTAACAACCATCTACCTTGAGAACAATCCATGTGTAAGTTTTCATACTCAAAAATATTCATGACTTGAAAATTTTCTTTCAATTTGGTAAGCCGATATGACCATTAGCGTCCAAACTCTTGATGCCTCACCAATTTTTGATGATTAAGGTCACAGAGGACACAATCGTACAACCTTTTGAACAAGAGAATGGATCTTGTTCAAGTAATGTTGTAGGATGAAATTATTTACTAATAGTTTATATTTTTAATTGTCTTCTCTTTATCGGCAGTTTTGAAATTTCACTGGCCTTTAAAAACAAATAGTTCTTAAAAGGTCCGATTTAACTAGGATTTTAAGAACATTTTTAATAAGCTTACAAACAAAAAATAAAAAATAAAAAACAAAAATTGTCTTGAACAGGTCCTTTTTTTAAAAAATTGAATTAATAAAAATTAAGGCCCCATTTGGTATTTGGCAACTTTTGTGTGTGTTTATGTGTGTGTCTATAAACACTAAATCATCTATTAGTTTCTATGCCTTTGTTGTCTACATGTGAGGAGTTTTTTTACAAAATTAAAACCAAAATTTGAAACCTAGATAAAGTAATTTTTTGTCTTTGGAAATTGGCTAAGAATCCAATTCTTTACCTAGGAAATTCG
Organism: Benincasa hispida; assembly: GCF_009727055.1. Classification (NCBI taxonomy): domain Eukaryota; kingdom Viridiplantae; phylum Streptophyta; class Magnoliopsida; order Cucurbitales; family Cucurbitaceae; genus Benincasa; species Benincasa hispida. The sequence continues at coordinate 65,838 of NW_024064917.1, read as the reverse complement.
AAAACTGTGAGAAAGAAATTGTGATAAAATAAGGATAATTTTCCTAAATAGTTATCAAATGGAGCCTAAATCATTCTCAAATGGGGCTACCTTTTTCGTTTTCAAATTTTAGCTTGGTTTTTTAAAATATTGGTTTAAAGTGATAACAAAGTTTTAAAAAAAAGGCTTATAGGATAGAAGTAGTGTTTATGAGCTTAATCTTGGGTCTTCGGTTCATTTTAGTTATTTCAGCAGCCATACATATTGAATGGATCTTTCTGCTTGGCATTTTGTCCTGAGTTGTCAAACATATTCAACTTTCTTTCATGATATCTAAATAAAAATTGATGGTCTGTTTGCAGGCAAAGACTCCCAACTATAGTGCCAGACTAAGAGAGATCTTCCCAAACATACAGCAAATTGATTCGGAGATCTTTACTAAGAACTTTTGAGACCAAAATGCAGCTTCTCATGGACAGCCATAATATACAAGTAACATGCCTCCACTCATTCTTTCATTGTTTTAGTTAATCTTAATTTTGCAATTAATGTTTTAAAACTTTCTTTCTTTGATATCTTTTGATTTAATTTGTTAAACAGGAAAAATTCTGACAGTACGTTCATTAAAATACCCAATACAAACTTAAAGATCGAGTATTATTGGTTAAAACATCATGAGCAAAACTGAAACCAATTATAATTATTAAGGGTATTTTGTAAAAATGAGTTGTTTTCTATTTTTGTCTGTTGATTATAGATTTATCTCCTAATGTTTGAAGTTCCGATTGTGTTAATTTTGTTCGACATTTTAACAGAGATGGCTATAAAAGATCTCTCTTTTAACATGTATATAAAACCAATCAAAAGATTGAGTAAAACTGGAAAGTGAAAAATATTAGCAGACTGAGACTGAATTTCCTTAAGTTAAATACTAAAGCCCGTTGGTAATGATTGTTCTTTTAAATAGTTTTTTGGTTTTGGAATTTATGCTTGTTATTTTCTAAATTACATACTATGATTCTCATATTTCTCGAAGAAATGTTTGAATTAAAAGTCAAATTCAAAAAACAAATAAGTTTTTGCAAACCAATTTTTTTTAGTTTCTAAAATTTGGTTTTGGTTTTTTAAAACGGACGAGAATAACAATACAAAGAAACCTATAGGTGAAAGTAGTATTTATATTGATTTTAAAATGGAGCTTAAATAAATTGATTATCTGAATTTAATTCTTTTTCATTGTTATGGGTCGGTTCGGCAGGTAAATTATGGATAAATGATGTTAAACAGGAGAGGGAGATACAAGCTGAATGAGTTTATCTGTTTGTTGACTTCTTCCCTGCTCTATTCTTAAAGGGTTCTGCGTTCAATAATTAGAGTACTCATCTAACCAAATTTTGCATATTATGAGTGCAAAAGCTTGTTTGTGAAGTTTGAAACGGGAGAGTTAATAGAAGTTTTCAATGTCCATTCTCTAAAAGTGTCTCTTACGATTGTTCCTCCCTTTTTTTTCGTGGAAGATTGAGGTCAGATGCAAGTTTAATGTCTTATTTTATGTATTGTAAAATTTTCCGAGTGGGCAGCTAGAAAATGTCATTTTTGTCCCTTCATACCCAAAGGAAAACAGCAGCAGCAGCAATAAAACCAAGGGCAAGAACCGCACAAGTGCTACAAATGCTGTCGTATGTGACAATGCAACCTAGCTTAGGTCTTTGCTCTTGGCCAGGTGAATGCTTTACATCCGCTCACTTGTATTTAAAGAAAAAAAGGAACTGTTTTCTTTGAATCTGAAAACTGTCTTTCATTATCGATCAAAATTATATTCATAACCTTGAAAGTCGTATTATTCATGAATTTTCCAAAAGCAAATGTTATTTCGTTTTAGTTCTTTTTTTTTTCTTTCGACAAAATATTCCAAAAAAAATAAAAAAAAAATAAATCAGGCACGTGTGACTTTAAATTATTTACGTGAGTTGATGTATCTATAGCTATTTGAAGTTGTAGAGTTATATTGGAAACCTTTTCTTTTACTTTTAAATCACTTGCAATTTTTAAATTCATAACTTTGAAAAGCAAAACGGCGATGTTCAGTATTCTTAAGTTTTACAGAAATAAAATATTTTTCTAATAAGATAGTGTAGATAAAATACTTAACTATGTCCGTTGATGTCCATTCATCGCTGTTTTGTTTTCCAAAGTTATAAAATTGCAAGTGAATTTTAAAAGTAAAAGAACAAGTCTCTATGAACAAGATTCAGATTTTCGAAATCTTTTTGCCCTGTGTTTTGAATGGTTTGAATGTAATTATCTTAAGTATAACAAACCGACTCACCTTCTTCCTTATCTCTCTAATGTATCTTTCTCGCTTTTAAATCACCCACTTATATAAGGATCAAATGAGGCCTGAGAAACCAACCTTCAAAAATGTTTTTATAGATTATTCTTATATTTTTAAGGAAAAGAAACAGTTAGTTACGTTTTCGGGAAAATAAAAACCAAGAAACTGTCATTAAACATCTGTCAAGCAATTCTATATTAAAAAAAACAAAACAGCAGCAATTAACCAAAAAAAGAAAAAAAAGGAAGAGGAAAGCATTGTAGCGTCAATTATAAATTTAAAAGTTGATTGTGCATAGAAAATAAAAGTTTCAAGTAAACATAGTATTTAAACCTAGGAGACGTTTGGATTGAAGAAAAAACTCGAGAATAGATTATTTCATACATTATATACTAATGAATTTCTAAAAATGTGAGTTTTCTTAAAGTCTATTCTCTTTCCGCTCTTAATATTGATTTATTAATTAATATATAAATATTAAATTTATAATTTAGAAAAATATATTAAAATTTAAGTTATATTTTTGAATTTAACTACTCTAAATTCATAAATTAATTAGGTATTAATTCGTTAATAAATTATATATATAATTAATTAATTATTATTATAATCAATATTTTATTAGATAATTTTTTAATAATTATAATTCATTATTTTTAATTAAAAATGATATACTTATTTTTTAAAAAATGATTTGATTGTTTTATTAATTAATAAATCATATAGTAACTTTAATATAAATTAATTACTATTCGATAGTAATATAATGAATTTTACTCAAAATCTTAAATTGAAATTATTGTAATGTCCATGATTAATTTTGACAAAATACAAAGTTAATTTATTATCATAAAATTTTGTTAACATTCTCATATACTTTTAAACACAATCATTATTTGATATATCGCCCTCCAAAATCAACGAACCCCTGGCTTTCATATCCTCCTACGTTTCTTAATAATTTTATAACTTTCTTGCTGGAACTTTCCGATACATCGGTTGTGACAATCGTCAACGATTTCTTTGCTTTGTTATTTTCCTAAAGAAGGGTTAATAAAGAACAGTAGAGAAAAATGATACAAAGTCGGTCTCTTCTCTGTTTTCTTTCTATTTCCTTCGTGGACTTTATAGTGTTTGAAGTGATTTCCCTGTTGATCCAATTCGTCATTGAAGAAAAGAAACCTGATCGACATGGAAGATAACGAGCCATCCTAAAAGACGGATTAGGTTAATTAAAATGCACAACGGTATATAGTATGCTGCCGAAGAAGATGATTGATCATCAATCACATAACAGATATTCAAATCTCAATCCAACTTGGGATTTGTTCAACAAAAAAAAATGATATGTAGAATTAAGATCCAAATGGTAAATTTCATTTGGATTTTGTCGTTTGAAAATGATTTTGAAATGGTCAAAAATTAATTTTGTCATATTTAAAATATTTCTAAAACATACTTTTAATTACTCAAAATCGGTGAAAATGACAAAAATGTTTTTGACAATTTTAAAATTACTTCCAAACATCACAGTAAATTAAAAAACACCAAAAACAAAATGCATTTTGAAAGTTCGAATGCATGCAAATTCATGGCTATAAGAGGGAGTACCGCAATCCCAAAAAAAGAACAGATTGTGATTGTACTCGCTTGAAAAGCAAACACAGAAATTCCTATAATTTCTATTGCAAAAATACCTCCCAAACTTTGAACATTGCAATAACCCTTAACCTCATAAATATTTCAAAACTATTTTGAGTTAGAAATCCTTCAAAATTTTGAATTAAATTTAGACGAACTATAATGATGACTTGAGACGGTGTGGCAGTACTTGATCAAGTACTAATTTTGTTCCGCATCACACTGCCAATACAATTTCAAGTCTCAATTTTCATCCAACTTTCAAATAAATATATACTTTTATTGAAACATTTAAGAAAAATCAAGGATAATAATGTAACATTCAAGCATTTTTTAGATAAAGGGTAAGAAAAACAAAAAGGAAAGAAAGGAAAGAAAATAAGAGAGAAACAACAATGGAAAACAGAGAAGAAATATCTTGATCAAGTTGGACCAACTCAAGAAAATGTAGTGAATGATTCATTCATTAATAAGAATATCACTATGTTAAAACAAGGAATATTAAGTAAAAATGTCACCTCAAGGCCTCCAAGTTAAACGTGGAAATTTTGGCACCATTTTCTACGAAAAGTCTCCTTCTGATCGGGATGCCAACTTTTCCACCTGTTGGGCTGTTGCAAAGAAAAATTCAATCCAAATGAATGAGAGATCTTCGAGAAAAAATATGGAATAAAATAGCAATAAATTAAAGGCAGAAACAAATATATATGTTACCCACAATTTAGAAGCAGTTTGTATGAGTACCACTAGAAAATTACAGAACCCAACTCATAATATAATTCAAATACAAGATAAAACTGAGTGTATTTGTACCTCCTAATGCCCTCTTTCAAATCCAATGCGAGTTCTACCCGAACCGCCATCGTAGCCGTCACGCATTGATGAACCACCACTGGCTCTCATTGTCCCACCACTGCCAACTTTATCCATAGCTTTCTTACCTTTCTTCACTTCAGTCAAGAACTGATCGAGTCCAAATGGATCAGCTTCTTCGACTTCTCTTTCAAACTCAACCGGTCTGTCTCTAGGTCCAGACCTTTCTGCAGTGCCTGAAAATGACTTGTCTGGTTTGAAGCGATCGGTTTTCATAATCTTGTCTAACTGTTCATCAGCACCTCCATACATGTCAGAGTCAGCATCTTTCTTAGGTCTGTAAAGGGTTGAGAGAGTGGGTTGAGCGGTAAACAAACCCTTGTCGTATATATTGTACTGGTCGTCGGTGGCAAATCCTGAGTCCATTCCTTTATCTTGGTTAAATAGCCTCTGATCATACATAACTTCTCCTTCTCTACCTGCTCCAGTAGAAGCCATACCAAGTGCAACCTTCTCACTAATATCACGATCTCGATCTCTTGTAATCTTGCTCTTCTTCCCCATTGCTGCATCTTTGGCCTCCAACCTTCTTTCCCTTTCCCTCTCTCGACGTCGTTCCTCACGAATCTTCTCACGCTGCAACCGCTCTTCCCTTTCTTCCCTCGACTCCTTTGGTAAATCTCTCTCCTTTTCTCTAACACGCTCAAACTCCCCATTTATCTCAGAAGTATCTCTATCAACAGTGCTCCTCTCAGATGAATAATGAACTGCAGAAGGAGGTGCAGCACCAGTCCTCTCAGATCGAGCCTTTTGAGCTAAGGCTCGAAGCTCCAACTCCTTCTTCTCCTTCTGCTTCATGAGCATTTCTTTCTGAACCTTAGATCTCATTGCAACTGCTTCTCTTGCTTTCTGTTCTGCAACATATAGTGCTTCAGATAGCTTTGCAAAATTATCGTTGATTTGAACTTCTTGAAGGCCTCTCCCATCAGCTGCAAGGCGCTTGTCAAGTGGAATTGTATAACCTTTTGGATTCTTCCAATTTGAAATACAAGGTGGTATCTTCCAGTCCTGCTGATCCTTCACGGTGACAGGACGAGGAGGGGAATGCATGACAGGCACAGGGGGAGACCCAGAAGCTCTAGGAACACGCTTATGCTTGAACTTCGGAGGCTCGAGCGGATCTACCGACATTTCCACCATTCTAATGATTCTCTCCTTGGCACCTGAATTAAAAGCTGCCGACTGCTGAGATGGCTTATACTTGATAAATTTTGAATCTGATGATTGCTTGGCTACATTTTTAGGCTGAGCTGCACTCAATCTTACATTCACTATTTTTTCAAGTGCAGACTTTGTTTCCTCGGTTGTTTCTTCAATCTCTTTCTGCAACTCTTCATCTTCATCACTCTCTTCGTCATTTTTCAAGATCTTTGGAATGAGGTCTTTGTGTTGTGAATAAACAATCTTTCTAGAATTTTCATTCTGTTTGACAATAGCATCATATGCAACATTTCCATGAGCATCTACGGTAACAGGAAGAATCTTTGATCCAGGCTTTGATGATTTGTCTCTACCCATGTCATGCGGGTATTGAGCAATGTGAATCTCTGGGAAAGCACCACCATCTCCAAAATCCTCTGCTCTCCGTGGAACAAAGCCACTACGCTTCAAGTAAGGCGGCACAGGATTGGCCTTAGCAACAGAAGTTTGCTCTGCTTCTGATGAACTAAACCGCTGCTTGAACCATGGATCATTTGAGTGATCATAGTGTGTCACAGTTGTTGATTTTGCAGCAGGAAGAAGGTCTTTCAGAGTTGCCATAATTTTTGGCTGCCTAATAGGGACCCTGCAGAGCCCATGAAAGATCAACTAACAAACACCTTTATTTAAAATACTATTAAATTAACACAGATTAGACTTATCTATTGCAGAAAAATGGAGGAAATTAAACTCTCTAACAAATAAGGGGCTTTAAGTTAAAGAAGAACCATTGAACTCTGATCAAATTATAACAAAAAGAAGCTGAAATCTTCCCAGAAGAATAAGTTTCAATTTATAGAGGAAAGGAGGGAAGGTGTTTCTAGTTCGCTCACAAAAACAGGTGAAACTAGTTGGGAGGTTAATTTATTTCAAGAAATACTACCTTAAAACAGCATTTTTTTTTTTTTATATATTTCTATTGTCATTAAACTTATTTAATATTTGCATATAATGTTCCAATCAACTGCTTCCAATGCAGTGTATGTATAAATACCTTCGAATTAAAAGTGTTTTGCTAGTGAGTTGAACCCCAGGGGTTAAGTCTGCTTAGACCAATCCAATGGTCAATTCAAATAATCATTTGCTTCCAGCGTGATAATAAACAAAAAGTTTAAAGACTACTTTGGTCCTTGTATTTCCATAAAAGGTTCATTTTGATCCCTGTATTTTAAAAAGGTTCATTTTGGTCCTTGGTGTTAGTGTGTGGTTAAAATAGTAACAAAATTATGAGGTGGCGTTTTTTATAAGAGGCTTACCCTAGATTGATTTTGAATGAGAAGTCTAAAGCGTTGTGAAAAGGGTCCCAAACGGATGTAGAAGATTGAGATGGAAAAAAAAACCTAGAAGATTGAGATAGAAAATTTAAAAAAAAAAAAAAAAAAAAAAAAACCAGAAGATTGAGATGGAAAATAAAAAACCAGCTACCTGCGAACTGCAATTGAAATCACGAAGAGGGGCCTGAATAATAAACCATAATCAAAGCAAATGTAGTTGGGATTTAATGGGACCTGACCCCATCCAGTTTAAAATGACCACGTGGCACCTAATCATCTCATAAAAATGTCAACTCATAATTCTGTTACATTTTTAACAGCACACTAACACCAAGGATCAAAATGAACCTTTTCCAAAAGTATAGAGACCAAAATGAATCTTTTAAAAGTACGGGACCAAAATGGACCTTTTATCAAAGTACATGACTAAAGTGGACCTTTTATGAAAGTACATGACCAAAGTGGTATTTAAACCTAAACAAAAACTGCAAAAGAAAAGGAGCAAAGTTATCAATTATATAACTACCGAATTGATTTGATTTCAAAGAAATCCAGAACTTGGAACCAATGTGACCATGTGAGTTGTGACTATAAACTTGAAAGTCGCCTAAATAATACAAAATTTGAATGCCTATAATACCATACTTCATTCCGATAAAACAAACTTGGAAATCAAACTATAATCAAAATAATCCCCGACAATACTCTTTAAAGTTCAAATCAATGACTAGTCCATATAGAAATCATTTAAAAAAAAAAAAAAAACCCACAAGATCCTGGGAGTGCTGCAGAGAGATCTCCAGTTCCACGCGAATATGAAGCATAAGAAGAAATGATTTATAGCATAAGGAATCACAACCTCACGACCAGAGACTAGAATAACACAACCGATATTCAACTCAATGACTCCGTGTTTATAGAGAAATCATTCTTTGCCAAGTCTAGAGTACGAATAGATAATCTGAGTGCTAGAATCAGCTCTCCAGCTCCATAATAATATGAAGCAAAAGAGAAGAAATAACTTGTAGCATTTAAAATTGAGATCCTCACCGCGGAGAGAAGAAAAACACCATTAATATTCTACAGAATGACTATCCAAAGAGAGATCATTCTCTATGAACTCTAAAATAACTAAAATCTTCGGAATGCTAAAATAACATCTCCGTTCCAGACGAACATGAAGCATTAGCAAATAAGCAGGTAATAGCATAATAAATTACGATTCTCACCAACGGAGACAAGAATAACAGTATCAACTTCCAGATTCTAGGTTAAATTGCATCAACTACGAAGAAAGAGAAAGTTAAAGAAAACGAACCTCTAAACTACAACGACAGAAGAGGAAACCGACTTCGTTTCTACAACTAGGAAATAGACGCCGTAACGCGTAGATCGTCGACGGCCTCCGACAAGAAGAAAGGTGAGTTTCTGCCTTCCGGCGATGGCCTTGATTGAGGAGAGAGAAAGCGAGTTGAGGTTGCTGAGACTGAGAGAAGAGGATTGAGGAAGAAGAGGGATTTTGGTTCGATGACCCTCGACGAGAACTTGGGTACGCTGAGACGAATACTTGGGCTTGGGCCGGGCTGTAGGGCAGGCGCTTTATATATAGCAATTTGCACGCTCGCCCAGCCGCCGACCTTCGTCGACGCCCTTTGTAAATTCTCATTATTACCCTTTTCTTTATAAGATAGGATATTTCATTTGTTTAAAATTATTTTTATTATTTTATAGAACGATTTCACTTTTATCCTTCGTTTATCTAATTTAAATTTGTACCTTACACCGCCAAGTGAGGTAACTTTAGATATAGTTAATTAAAAGAAAAAGAAAAAAATGAAAAATACTTTTTTAGATTTGAGTCTTTAACGTTGGTTTCTAAATTTCTATTTAGTTTTTAAGTTTTTAATTTGATTTCATTTCAGTTTTTAGCTTTCAAAATTTACAAATTTTCCATCGAAATTTGAGTTATATTTTAATATGATACCTAAATTTCAATATTTACTTTGACTTCGATTTTTTTTTTTAAAAGTAAATACTCACTTTTAGTATTTGATTTTAATACCTACTAATTAATTTAAAATAATTATGAAGTGAATTTTTAAATTTAAATTTAACAATGATGAAAAATAGTGAAATTTAGACTCGATTCATAATCATTTGATCTTTTTTTAAAAAAAAAAAAAAAAAATTAAGTCTATAGACACTATCACCTTCAAATTTTTTTCTTTATTTTATCCCCTTTTACCAATGATTTAAAAAAAACCAAGTCAATTTTTTAAAACTTTAAAAAAATATATAACTTTTAAAAACTTGTTTTAGAATTTAAAATTTGGCTAAGAATTCAACCATTGTAGTTGAGAAATGTGCAAATCTTTGTAAGAAATGGGGAGAAAATAAACTTAATTTTCAAAAATAAAAACAAAAAATTACCAAACAGGGACTTAATTAATTAAAATTCTTTAAATTCTTCTAAATTGATTTGTAGACATTAAGTCAAATATTGAAAGTGAGAATTTAGGCAAAAATTGATTTTAAAACTATAAAATTTGAAGCTTAATGACCATGTTAAAACAAAATTCAAATTTCGAGGACAAAATTATAACATTTTGAAAGTTATAAACCAAAATGAAATAAAACTCAAATTTAAAAACGGTATAATATTTTGAAACATAAATAGTAAATAGAAACTAAATCAAGAACCTCAAATTAAAAAGGCATTTAAAAAAAAAATGATAGAAATTTGTTTCAAAATACCTCTATATTTTATTTTTACAATTTCCCTTGGAAATTTGGGCCTAGAGTGGTAGCAAAAAATTTGTTCGAAATTCTAAAGCTACAAAGTTCATTATTCATATTGTCAAAAGAAAAAAAAAAGCATTATTCATAGATATATTTAATAATTTATCCTCATATATACGTTTTTTTACCTAAGAGGAAAAGAAAAGTATTTTAAGATTTAAAAAATAATAATAACAAAATAAAAAGTTGAAATTTCTCCCACTTTGAGTGTGAACTTTCATCTTTTAAATGGCGTTTTTCTCTTCTAGCTATTATTACATCACATAAGTTATTATCGACCAACTTTAATTTAAAAATCACCCGCATACAAAATTAAATTGAAAAAATATCTAAACATAATAGATACTACACGTACGTACATACATATATGTACTATTGTCATCAAAATTTAAACAAACTTGGTTTACAAGATTAAGGCCAAAATGCAATATCTACCTTCTCATTCTTCTACAGAACTACAACAAAGGATAAATCAATAAATAACTCATTGTATGTTGAAAGGAGACTATCATAATCAATGATAAGAGGAAGTCTCTCTGTTATGATGTGTACTTTGTCTTTGTACCTAACAGAGTATAAAAAAAAAAAAGTTGCATTGATCCAAGATAGGAACACATATGTCTATATTACTCGAACCGTGACCGTAAATACGAGAAAGCAACAATAGCTTATTGATACAACATAACCATCATACAAATTCAAGTTCAAGAGTAGCTGCACTTCCGCACAATGGTATCACATAAGAATGTTCTCTTCGAAGACCATAGATTTCAGTGTATGAACTTGTAAAATTATCGTCACAGTTGGCACAAACCTACTATGTACAACATATTGTTTGTATGATTGAACAAGGCATGGAACTCTGTTGGTGAAAATTTATTTTTTAATGAAGAAAAAAGAAAGTGGAGAATCCCATATTGATTAAATCAACAAGGAGATGCCTCCTTATTTACCCCTACCCTTCCTTATGAAGTTGGGCCCCAAGGGTAACTAAGTTTTAGGGTGAGGAGGTAGACAAATGTGGGTATAGTGATCATTCCATGTGTCGCAAAGGGTTTTATTTTAAAAATAATTATTTTCATCCTATAAATTGCCTTCAGTGCTTCAGAAAGAGGCAGAACCATTATTTGCTTACACACTGGACAAAGCCATGAAACGTCTTAAAGAGCAAGATCCGATCCGCGACTCAACCTTCCTTCACGAGTTTCTGTCCGTTGATTTCATACTCAACGTTTATGTCACAGTTCATCAAAGCCTCCTTTCCTCACACGGTTCACCGAGCCTTCGTTCTTATCATTGTTTTTTGGGTAGCTACTTTAACATTTTTAAGACGATTTTATTTTAAAAATAATTATTTTCATCCTATAAATTGCCTTCAGTGCTTCAGAAAGAGGCAGAACCATCAATCGTATTTCTTTTCTTCTCCTTTCCTTTCAAGTTTTTCGAGCACAGACAGTCTAGAGGGGTGTGAGAACCTCCCTACTTTTCTTCTCCTTTCCTTTTAAGTTTTCCGAGCACAGTCAGCTTCCGATCGAGACAGGTATTCATCTGGGTTGTTTTATCCTATGGAGGCATGACATCCTCTACAAACTGCTTGCACACTGGACAGAGCATGTCTTAAAGAGCAAGATCCACGACTCATCATTCCTTCACGAGTTTATGTCTAGAGGGGTGTGAGAATTTCGATCGGCTTCAAATGCAGTTCCGATCGAGACAGGTATTCATCTGGGTTATTTTATCCTGTGGAGGCATGGCATCCTCTATGAACTGCTTGCACACTGGACAGAGCCATGAAACGTCTTAAAGAGCAAGATCTATGACTCAACCTTCCTTCACGAGTTTCTGTCTTGCAGGTTTGTCGTTTGTGACTGTTGATTTCATATCCTATGTTTATGTCACAGTTCATCAAAGCCTCCTTTCCTCACACGGTTCACCGAGCCTCCGTTCCTATCATTGTTTGTTGGGTAGCTACTTTAACATTTTTAAGACGATGGTGCTTGCAAGCATTCATCTGCCTGGTGCCTTTGGAGCTCTCTTCTTTAGAAATTGTAAGCTCATTGGGCATAAATTTGCTGACTGTCTAAAAATCGAGTGTAAATATTGTCACAAACGTGGGCATATTCGGGACAACTGTCCTATACGACACCTCGATCTCTAGGACATTATTCAAAGACAAGACATGTTAGTAAGCCTGGTTATGCCTCTGCTGCTACTGTCGTCTCCTCTACTGATTCTGAACCTTCTCAGTCTAATTTTCAGCTGAGTGATTTGCAAGACTTGCTTATACAGGTGATTTCATCAAATTCTTCCGCCCTTGCGATTTTTACAGGTAATCGGTGGCTTCTTATTTCTGCATGTTGCAATCATATGACTTCTGATTTTTCCCTTTTGACTATACCCACTCCTGCCAGATCCCTTATTCCCATCTATGCTGCCGACGGTAATTGTATGACCATATCCCATATTGGATCCATCGACACTCCCACACTCCAACTTTCCAATACTTATTGTGTTTCAAACCTAACCTTTAATCTTGCCTCGGTCGAACAGTTCTGTGATCTTGGTTTAACAGTATTTTTTTCCTTCTACTGGGTGTCAGGTTCAAGATCCACGGAAGGGACAGAAAGTTGGTGTCAGTAGCAAAGTGAGAAGATTGTTTGAACTTACATCACTTTAGCTGCCTTCTTGCTTTCTTTATTCTTCTGTCACCGACTCTGCTATATATTAGTGGCGTTTTCGTTTTGGTCATGTTTCTCTTGAAAAATTTCATCATTTGATTTCTAGTAAAAATTTGAATAATGTTTCCAAGTTTATTTGCTTTGATTATGTGAATTGCAAACTTGCTAAATAACCTGCATTATCATTTTCTTAGTCCAATTCTATATGCAATAAGCCTTTTGACTTAATTCACTCTGACATTTGGTGTCCTACTCTTACTTCTACTGTTACTGGATATTGCTATTTTGTCTTGCTTATTGATGATTATTCTCGATTCACCTGGATATATTTTCTTAAACATTGTTCTACCTTACCTCAAATATATCTTGATTTTGTTAATATGGTTCACACTCAGTTATCTCGTATAATCAGATCTCTTCGTATTCCAAACTTATTTCCTTTCTCACTTAGCAAGGCACTCTTGTCCAACGCTCTTGTCCCCATACCTCTCAACAGAATGGGTGAGTGGAGCGTAAATATTGCCACATTTTGGATTCTGTTCGAGCTCATCTCCTGTCTGCCTCCTGTCCTACCGAATTTTGGGGAGAGGCTACCCTTACTTCTGTCTACACAATCAATCGTCTCCCTTCGTCCGTCCTTTATAATGTTCCTCCATTTGAATTGTTATACGATACTCCTCTTGATTACTCTACCCTCAAAGTCTTTGGTTGTGCATGTTTTGTCCTTCTCTATCCCTATGAACATACCAAATTAGAACCATGTGCGCGTTTTTGTTGCTTTCTTGGCTACGGAACCGAGCATAAAGGTTTTCGTTGTTGGGATGCTCTTTCAAATAGAGTGTGCATCTCTCGTCATGTCACTTTCTGGGAGCATACAATGTTTTATAGTCTTTCGACCTTTTATGCTTTTCTTTTAGGTCCTCATCTCTTTCTTCCTAATGAGTCTGTTGATCTTTTTCCTTCATCTGCACCTTTTCGTGATACTGAGCTTGAGCAATCTGAGCCCGTCATTGTCGATCCCGATTCGTCATTTGTCTCACCTATGGAGTCTGAACCTACACCTGATCTTGCTTCTCCTATTCGACGCTCCACTCTTGTAAGGGCATCTCCTGCTCACCTTCGAGATTTTCATTGTTTTTCCACTACCAGTTACTTGATTGAACCTACCTCTTTCCATGAGGCGAATACTAACCCTCTGTGACAGCAAGCTATGAGTGATGAACTCCAGGCCTTAGACAAGATGCATACATGGGACTATGTTGACTTACCTTCTGGTAATAAGTCTATTGGTTGCAAGTGGGTTTACAAGATCAGGACTCACTCTCATGGTCCTATTGAATGATATAAAGCCCGACTGGTGGCAAAAGGATACTCTTAAGAATATGGGATTGATTATGAAGAAACCTTTACACTTGTGGCCCAGATGACATCCATTAGAAGTCTCTTAGCCATTGCTGCAACCAAACAGTGCTCTCTATTTCAAATGGATGTCAAGAATGCTTTCCTTAATGGAGCTTTATTTGAGGAAGTCTACATGCAATCACCCCTAGGTATCTCTCCACCATCTTAGAAAGTGTGCCTTCTTCGTCGAGCATTGTATGGGTTGAACAAACCCTGCGGGCCTGGTTTGCAACTTTCAGCTCCACCATTGTTCAACTTGGTTTTACATCGAGTCCTTATGACACGACACTTTTTACACATCAGACGGACCATGGTATTGTTCTTCTTCTTCTATATGTTGATGATATGACTATTACTGGAGATAATCCTCAAACTATTTTTTTATTTGCAATACTACCTTGGCGAACACTTTGAGATGAAGGATTTGGGTTCCCTTAGTTACTTTCTTGGTCTTGAGGTATCAATGAGCACTGCTGGCTATTCATTGTCTCAAGCGAAATATGCTTCAAACTTATTGGTGCATTTCGGGATCATTAGCTCTGCTACAACCCCGACATCACTCGATCCTAGTGTTCGTCTGACTCCGTTTGATGGCGTTCCTTTTGAAGATGTCACTCTCTTCTGTCAACTTATTGGTAGCCTAATTTACCTAACAGTGACTTTTCCCAACATTGCATATGTTGTTCACATTGTAAGTCAATTCATGGCTGCCCCTCGAACCATTCATTTTACTGCTGTTCTCCGTATTCTTCCTGGACTCTAGAACATGGCCTTCATTTTTCATCACAGTCATCCCTGGTTTTATCTGGCTACTCTGTCACTAATTGGGCTGGTAATCCTACTGACTGATGTTCTACTTCAAGTTATTTTTTCTACCTTGGCGATTCTCTTATTTCTTGGCGGAATAAGAAACAGAGTGTTGTCTCTCTAGTACAGAATTTGAATATCGTGCCTTGGCTTATGCTATATCAGAGTTATTGTGGCTTCGCTGGCTTCTTGCTAATATGGGTGTTCCTTAGCTGTCTACCACTATCCTTCATTGAGACAATCATAGTGCCATCCAGATTGCTCACAATGATGCTTTTCATAAGCGTACCAAGCATATTGAAAATTACTGTCATTTTTTCCAACATCATCTTCAGAGTAAAACTCTTATTTTACGAGCTGTTTCTACTACTGAGTAACCTGCTGATACTTTCACCAAAGTTTTATTCTCTGTGCGCTTCCTTCTGCTTAATAAACTCAAGTTGATTCATACCTTGAGTTCGAGGGAGGGTGTTAAATGTATAACTATTTAGACTTAGTCTTTGTGGTTAGGAAGGTTAGAGACTTAGCCTTTATGGTTAAGAAGGTTAGAGACTTAGTCTTTGTGGTTAAGAAGGTTAGAGACTTTAGGGGTTGGTTGGTGTCTATTCTTAGCCCCTGAAGTTGTATTCAGCATACTTCTTTGTATAGAATATACTCGTGAAATATATTTCCAATAATAACAATATTTAGGTACAATTCAATTTGGAACAAATATTTAAATAAATCAAAAGTTAGTTAGATAAAATCAAATTTGATAATAAAAAATAAATTCAAATATAATTTGGAGAGAAAAATTAGGAAGTTTTTGTTTATTATGATTAATTCGATAAGTAGTTAAATAAAATCTAATTTGATAATAAAATATAAATTCAAATATAATTCAGGAGAGAGAATTCAGGAAGAGAGCTCGTTTATTTACAATTACGTTGTATTCATAATTCCATTTTCATTTAAGCTTTAATACTTACACTGTATTTATAACTCCATTAACCACAAACCTAAGAAATAAGCTTAACTCATTGTAGAGGCATAACAAAAACAGTGAGATTGCAAAAGTAAATACTTATTTGTTTGTCAAAAAGACAAATTAATGGCATAATATTATAATAAGATGATAATGAATAAAATGTGATTAAAAAATACAAAAAATGATCAAATTTAAATGAAATATTTAGTTTGTTAGATGATAATATGTATAAAATAATAAGTGAAATCCTAATCGGGATAAAAAAAATTTAATCCAAATTTAACATTAAAAAAATGAATAAAATAAGATAAAATCTGTTGGATTGTATCAGCAAGCATTGAAGGTAAAAAGGATCAATAAGCATTCTAATTCATTAATTTTGGTAAAAACTAAAGCATGCTCATCTAATATAAGAGGGTTTGAAGTCATACCTTTATAGAACTTTTCAACTTTTGATCCTCAGCTGCAAACTTCTCCAAACCTTGCTGTAGACCACCTCAAAATCTTCCCCACTATTCTCTTGGAACTTTAGATTGAGTTGTGGGACTCAAAATAAGCTTGAATGAAGGTAAATTGGAGAAGAGCTCACTGTCACCACTGCTTGAAGAACAACTTTCTTCAATACGATTAGCAAAACTCTATATTTCGCATGCCTCAATTCCACTCCATTCTTCTCAATATATTGCAGGCTATCATGCAAAAAAGATGGCTGCATGAGATGCAGCTCATGCTTGGAGTTATTGAAGCCAAAGAGAGTGGATTTCATGTGAGCAAGATGAAGGCTTTAATGGAAAAACCATTTTTCCATTTCGTGTTTTTGTCTTTTTCAGTTTTGGATTTAAAATTCAACTTGATTTCAAAAATCAAAATATTATTATTAATTTTACAAAATTAAATTTTTTAATAAAAATTAATATATAATTATTTAAACAATTTAAATAATTCTAATTAATTTAATATCAAATATTAAATTAATTTTTACACAAATCCACCTTCATATATTTAAATCATATTTAAATATTAATTCTCCTAATCTGTTTAACTAAACATGTAATTATATTTCATATAATAACTAATTCCTTTTAATTCTAATTTGAGCATTTCAAATTAACTTATCACGCTATTTTAAAGCTAATCCATTTACGAGCTAGTAGAGGGACCTCGCGGACCTACAAATCAAGGGCTCTAATGATTCGAGATTAATTGACTAAACTCATTACACTAAATTAACCTCCATTGTTAACTAATGAGTCACTCCACTAAAGCCCATAGTTGCACTCCCCTCACTGTAGATATATTATGTCCAAGTTCCTATTGATCCTCTAATGAATAACTGGTTAGTGATTGAGTCACTAAACCAAAACTCTCTCAGCCCAGTGAGAGGGTGGGACCCTTTGTTCAAGACCTGGATTCACTACTTGAGAGAACAACCTTTCTCCTATCCCTAAATTGGGTAGGCGTGAATTCCATCTTGCACCTATGTCCCCAACTATCTATTCAGTCTTACCCCTGAAATGGGAGGCTTATTGAGCCGGCACTATTGAACCAACTCTACCTATGCAAATCTAAGGATAATCCCAAATAAACAAGAGTTCATAGTTAGCTCAGGATTAAGATTGAGTTACCTAGGTCATCTAAGTGAAATCGTCAGTCTTATACAGTAAACAACGTTATAAAGTAAGAGTGACTTATTTCTTGGTCCGATCTTATAAAAACTCATTGCATAGGACGCCCCCACTCCTCATGTCATAACATGTACGAATTAGGATCACTTCGTTTATAGCACTTTACAAATCTTTGTAACAACTACAAAGTAGACCGCATCCCATAGTGTTACCAGAATAAGGTACCCAACCTTATTCATATACTATAGATCATTTTGACTATTTACTCGAACCTGATCCACTTTTATGTCTCCACATAAAGTTCAAGTACTCATGTAATAGTTCAAGTACAATGTTGAGTTTACATGGAGAGAATAAAACGTACAAGTACAATAAACTAGGGCATTTCAATACCCATAAAGTCTCCCACTTGCCCTAGTGATGAAAATCTAGTAGACCTAGTCCCACTAGGTGACCCTCGAACACTTTAGTCGAGAGGGTCTTTGTAAATGGATCAACTAAGTTATTTTGTGAAGCTATCTGGGTGACAATTACGTCTCCTCTATGTACAATCTCCCTGATGAGATGGTACTTCCACTCGATATGCTTTCCTCTTTTATGGCTTCGTGGTTCCTTTAAATTTACAACTATTCCACTATTGTCACAATAAAGAGTGACAGGTAGGTGCATATTAGGAATTACTTCCAGATCGTTAGGAACTTTATGAGCCATACTGCTTCTTTTGTTGCTTCACTTGCAGCTACATACTCAGCTTCCATTGTGGAGTCAGCAATACAACTCTACTTGATGCTTCTCCATACAACTGCTCATCCATTCAGAGTGAATACTGACCCTGAAGTTGATTTCCTAGAATCAATATCGGTTTGGAAGTCAGAATCAGTGTATCCAGTAAGAATCAGATCCTTAGTACCATACACAAGCATATAATCTCTCGTTCTCCGAAGATACTTGAGAATGTTCTTAACAGTAGTCCAATCATCATATCCAGGATTGGACTGAAATGAGTACACAACATTGCATACATAAATTCCCTACTGCTGATGCATATGGAATTCGATTCATATCCTCAACCTCTTGAGGTGTCTTAGGACTTTGTTCCTTAGACAGGTTAATTCCACGTCTGAAAGGTAATAATCATTTCTTGTAATTTTGCATTTTATACCTAGACAACATCTTGTCTATATAAGATGCTTGAGATAATGCTAATGTTCTGTTCTTGCAATTCCAAACTATTTGGATTCCAAGAACATACTGTGCTTTTTCCAAATCTTTCATTTGGAATTGCGAAGCCAACCATCTCTTAACATCAGCTAGAAATTCTACTTCATTTCCAATGAGTAGAATATCATCAACATACAACACCAAAAATACCTTATGATTTTCCTCTAGGAAGGTTGCATTTGTCGATACAAATACCTTGTCTTCTTGAGGATCGTAAAAGAAACCACCTTTTGTTTCTTTTGTTTCTTTTGGGTAGCCTACAAATAGGCATACTTTTGAACAATGTTCCAACTTTTTAGGATTTTGCACCAACACATGTGTTGGGCAACCCCAAAGTCTGAAGTGACGTAAATTTCCTTTACGTCCTCTCCAGAGCTCGTAAGGAATTTTAGAAACACTTTTCGAGGGAACCATATTCAAAATATACACTGTAGTCCCAACTGTGTGCCCCAAAAATAATTTGGTAACTGAGCATAACTCATCATGGAACGAACCATGTCCAATAAGGTTCTGTTTCTCCTTTCTGCCACATCGTTTTGCTGAGGTGTGCCAGGGGCTGTGAGTTGAGATTTGATTCCATGTGCTATCAAATAGTTCTAGAATTCTAAGTTCATATACTCACCACCTCGATCTGATCGAAGTGTTTTAATCTTTTTACCTAATTGGTCTTCAACCTCAGCCTTACACTCTTTGAATTTTTCAAAAATTTCAGACTTTTGGTGCATTAGGTAAATATGCCCATACCTAGAATAATCATCTATAAAGCTGATGAAATATTCATACCCTCCTCTAGCTTTAACATTTAGAGAGCCACAAAGGTCTGAGTGTATCAGTTCTAAGGGTTCTTTGGGTCTAAGACCTTTTCCAGAAAAAGATCTTTTTGTCATTTTACCCTCAAGACAAGATTCAAAGGTGGTAATGTACTGTCTTTTAACTTATTTAGATGACCGTTCTTAACTAGTCTCTTAATCCTGTTGAGATTTATGTGACCCAGTCTCAAGTGCCAAAGATAGGCATTTGGAGAAATTTTCCTTTTCTTATCAGTCTTAGTAGTTTTAAACATCTCTATGTTCAATACGACTATAACCTTAGTCGGTTTTAACATATACAAGTTATTTTCTAATTTTGCAGAACAAATTTGTTTACTTCTTGTATTGATGAACACTTCATCATTTTCGAAATAAATTTTATAATTTTGTTATAACAAACAAGAGATAGATATTAGATTCCTTTTCATAGAAGGAATGTAATACACGTTTTTCAAATAAATGTACTTATCTCTTATAAATAACTTCATATCTTCCACTGCTATAGCTGAAACAACCTCCCCGGTCCCTATTTTAAAGATTATTTCACCCTCTGTCAACTGTCTCCAAGAACTTGTTTTCTATGAGAAAGTATAAACATGATTAGTAGCACTGAATCAATTATCTAGATTTTATCGTTTTCCACCAAACATGCTTCGATAACAAATAAATCATATTTATCTTGTTGTTCGAACTTTGCGTTCTTATCTATATTATTCAAAATTTTAAATGAGTTGGGAGATAGAGGACAAGCCTCTGTTAAAACTCTTTTGGTGTTATCAACTACTAGTAATTTGTTTGTTAATTTGATTTTACTATTATTTAATTCGGAAGTGAGTATTCTAGAAAAATTCAACATGTTAATAAAATTTTAACAAATTCTAATTAGTAAATTGTAACTAAATCCAAAATAAAGTTTGAGCAAAAATAGTAATAATGTACCCATAGCCACTATTTATTTGCAACGATACTATAGTGAGTCAGAATACATGCTACCGAGGGGCAGTCAGATACTCCTTCACTAAAACAAACAATTTTGACCAAACACCAACTCTGGAATAACTCTTATTCCTATAGTCGTTTAGTTACCATTTTCGGTCAGAAATTACTAACACTCTTAATAATTATGTAAATGTAACCCTCCATTTTCAAATGTCATAGGTTGGCCCCAACTATGCTACCGAAGTGGAGAGTCAAGGTTGGGAATGGACCTAAGAAATCCTATCCATTTCTGGAGTCTGAGTTGTTCTGAATCCTATGTTACAATCCTCCGAGGGGATAGCCGTCGCTAAACGACTAGTAGAGGGATGCTTAAAGCAAACCAGCAAGCACAACAGAGATCTAAACTAACGGAAGAGACCGCAGGATATATTGACATATATCCTTCACCCACTTACTATAAACTACTTCCTTTGTTCACCTTGTTATTGACTCATACAAACATTTTCCGAATGAAGGTCACTTCCAGGGTGACACGAAGCATCATGTGATGGAACATGAGACATATGCAGCAAAATAAGGGTTTAATTACACACTAATTGTTTTTAATCAAAAGGAAATTAGCATGCAAAATGAAGGAAAAAAACAATAAATAAAAGGGATGGAATAAAATCTTTGTAGCTCCCGAAAAACGCTTTTCCTCGCTGAATCTCGACCTGAAATCTTCTGGACCACCACTAGAGTTGATCTACTATCCTTTGGACTCAGAACCGGGTTGTGGGACCTGATGGATGAAGAAAACCGAGAGAGAAGCCAAAATGGTCTATAGTATTATGAATAAGGTTGGGCGCCTTATTCTGAGGATACTATGGATGCGGCCCACTTTGTAGTTAGTACAAACGATGTGATCCTGAATCGTTATATAGAGATATGTGAGTGGGGGCATCCTATGCAATGAGTTTGCATAAGATTGAACCATGAAATAGTCACTTTTTACGTTCTAAATTTCGTTTTATGTATAAAACTGACTATTTTCGTTAATTTGATGACCTAGGTAACTTAATCTTAATCCTGAGCTAACTATGAACTCCTGTTCACTCGGAATTATTCTTAGATCTGCATAGGTTGAGGCAGCTCATTATCGCTAGCTCAATAAGCCTCCCATTCAGGGGTAAGATCAGGTGGATAGATGGAACATGGGTTGCAAGAGGAAATTCACTCCTACCCATTATAGAGATAGTAGATAGCTTTTCCCTTTAGTACTAAATCCAGGTCTTGAACAAGGGGACCCACCCTCTCCTTAGTCCGAGAGGGGGTTCGGTTTATAGGTTGGATCTTTAAACCAATTGTTCAATTAGAGGAATCAGTGAAACTTAAGGAACAAGATGTAGTCTTGTGGTAAAAGGTTTTTTATGACAGCTGAGATTACGAACAACCTGTGAAGGATTAGCTTACTAATCATGGTTATATCAAATGGATATCAAATATATCTATAGTGAGGGAGTGCAACTACGGACTATAATGGAATGACCCGTTTAGTGATAAAATATTGATTAGCCTTCGTCTAAAGAGTTTTAGCTTAGCTAATCTCGGATCGTTTGAGCCCATGATCTATAGGTTCATTTAGGTTCCCCTACTAGCTCATATAGAGTAAACTTAGAACAAGTATGAAGAATAATTTCGAATTGTTCGAATTAGGTGAAAAGAGAGAAACCGACAAGTATATATGATATAGTAGGTCGGCTATTCAGTTTAGAGATATAATTTTAATATTTAAATGTGATTTTAAATATCAAGAATATGAATACATTCATATTCGAAAGCTCGAAAATAATGGAAATGGTCAAAGATGTAAAAAGTCAAAGAGTTGACTTTTTGACTTTAAAAGTCAAATTTTTGACCAAACCTTATATTCAAATGTTGATTTGAATTTCGAGAAAATGAATGTGGATTCATGCTCGGGAGGTCAAAATTAGTCAACACAGGAAAAATCATAAAAGTCAAAATGTTGACTTTTTGGTCAAAGTTTGACTTTGACAAAATGACTATTTTTGCCCTTTGACTAAAGTTAGTAGGAAAATTCAACTTTTGTTGGATAATTTCACTAACAAAATAGTGGGCTAGGTGTTGGCTTATAGTGGAAGACATTAAGCCCACTTAGATAGTCGATTCTAGGTGTTGAGTTT
>NW_024064917.1:0-42747 GCF_009727055.1 Benincasa hispida | reverse complement strand
ATATATTTGAACTTGATCCACATTTATGTCACTACATAAAGTTCAAACTACATTAAATAGTCTCAGGACCTTAGTTTATTGGATTCAAGATTACAATTTCAATAACAACTTTATCGAAAAATAAAACAGAATATGTTTATTAATTTACAAACTACGAGTTTTAGGATATAAAATCCAATAATATGAATATCACGGTGTGAACTATCGTGGAGACATGATAGTTGTAATCTATATATCATATAATAGACTTATGTTTGAACTACTTCCCCTTATTCACTGAAATCTAGATTTATGCTAAAAAATACTTTCCCAATGGAGGTCACTTCTAGAGTGACACGAAATACCGCTTAAATCTGGATTGTGAACTCTTAGGGATATGAGTGCTAAAAATAACATATCGTATATGTTATTAATCTCCCACTGAAGTGTTCTAATAACTTTATCATATAGAAGATATTAAACTCCCACTGAAGTGTTTTATTAATTTGGTAAAATTTATACTTAGGTTCCTTTTGGCTAAACAAACTACCCTAAGTCTATGTGGTTTATCCAAGTATAATGCTTATAATTGGATTTAACCTACGATGTCTAGGTGATAAACCAATTTATTAACTCACACCGCTCACATATGCTTATAAAACCGATTAACAATACTCAATAATTCGGTCATAATCCCCAGGTAGAAGGTGTTCCGTAGACCGTCAACTTAAGTACCCCCAGCCTTAGACAGGATTATATATCAGTTGAGTTTGTAACCCAAGTTTTATAAGTTTTAACTATTAAAACGAGTAGTTAACCTACATGAGCATGTAGTTGTTCTTTGTTATGGATTTTAAACGTCTAACCCAATTTTATAACAGATCACAAAATTTTAGACATGCTAAACATCCATAACATATATCAAAGGCATTCGATATTTATTATAATAATTATATTAAATAAAAGAAACCCTAACATGCATACTATATGTTATAACATTTTATAACATACTTTCAATGCATGTAACATGCTTCTTACAGTAGGGTTTTAAATCTACATGGCATATTGTATGCATATACATGAATTATTTAATTATTACATACATCACATACATAAACAATTAAACATAGACTGATATGGTTTTAGTTTTGGCATAAACACGCAAACAAAAGCCTAATTATTACAAACAGCTTCAAAATCGCTCAAACCGCTCCAAACCGAACCCAAGTAACTTGAAACGGACTAGCAAAGTCTGAACCGGACCACCAAAAACCCTTTGAGGCTAAACCGGACGGGATCTAGAGAAAACCGGTTGAACCGATTGCTCTCGATCCATGCTCAATATCTCGCTAAGGCTCTATATTTCACATACCTCAATTCCACTCCATTTCTCAATATATTGCAGGCTATCATGCAAAGAAGATGGTTGCATGAGATGCAGCTCATGCTTGGAGTTATTGAAGCCAATGAGAGTGGATTTCATGTGAGCAAGTTGAAGGCTTTAATGAAAAAAATCATTTTTCCATTTTGTGTTTTTGTCTTTTTCAATTTTGGATTTAAAATTCAATTTGATTTCAAAAATCAAAATATTATTATTAATTTTACAAAATCAATTTCCTAAATTAATTTTTCTAATAAAACTAATAAATAATTATTTAAACAATTTAAATAATTCTAATTAATTTAATATCAAATATTAAATTAATTTTTACACAAATCCACCTTCATATATTTAAATCATATTTAAATATTAATTCTCCTAATTCATTTAACTAAACATGTAATTATATCTCATATAATTACTAATTTCTTTTAATTCTAATTTGAACGTTTCAAATTAACTTATCACGCTATTCTAACGCTAATCCATTTACGAGCTATTAGGGGACCTCGCGGACCTATAAATCATAGGCTCCAATGATCCGAGATTAATTGGCTAAACTCATTACACCAAATTAACCCCTATTTGTTAACTAATGGGTCACTCCACTAAAGCCCATAGTTGCACTAGATATATCATGTCCATATGATTTAAGTCGACCATTAGGTTGTTCGTAATAACGGCTAGGTCAAATATCTGTTAATGGTTAGGTCAAATATCTATTTTACACTCGAGATTACATCTTGTTCCTCAAGTTTCTACTCATCCTCTAATGAACAACTGGTTTGTGATTCAGTCACTAAACCAAAACTCTCTCAGCCCAATGAGAGGGTGAGACTCCTTGTTCAAGATTTGGATTCGTCCTTGAGAGAACAAACTTTCTCCTATCCCTAAATCAGGTAGGCGTGAATTCCATCTTACACCCTATATCCCTAGCTATCTATGTTTGTTGCACTTTACAACTCTTTGTAACATCTACAGAGTAGGTCGCATCGCATAGTGTTACCAGAATAAAGAACCCAACTTTATTCATATACTATAGATCATTTTGACTATTTACTCAAACGTGATTCACTTTTATACAAGTACTCATGTAATAGTCATGGGTCTCAACTTATTGGATTTAGACTTTTATATATACAATTTATAAAATCAATAATAAATTTAGTGACTATTGGAAATGTTTATCTTTTTACAGTTTTAGGACATAAAACCCAACAAAATCTATAGGTATATTATAAATTAAAATCAAAATGGTGATAAACAAATTAATGATTGATTAATTCTTAATACTTCTAAAAAGTGGTTAAATCAAATTGAAACATATATGAAACCGCCATTTCAAATTTTAAAATGAGAGAAAAATATGAAATCTTTATCTCTTGAATCCATTAGGTTGAAGTCTCATAATCGACGATTCTATTCACATTGTATTTGTAACATCCCTAATTCAGGAAAATTTAAGTTAATTATCTAAAATTATCGAGTTTAAATTTTTGAAAAATTTGGATTAAATTGAAATAATTGAAAAACTTTTATTGGTTAAATTGAATTTAATTGATTAGATATTCGAATTGATTATCTTGAAAATATTGAATTTTGCTTCCCTTTGATTTTGGATTTTAGGGTCAATTTAAATTTTTTTTTAAAAGATAATTAATTTCATGTGGTTTGAATTGATTTAAATATTTGGAATGATTTAATTTGTATCAAATTGATGGATCTTATGCTCTTTAAGCCTAAATTAAGATAATTTGAAAAGTTAATTGATTTATAAATTTAATAGAATCTTTGGAGATTTTGGAGATTTTGTGATAAAATATTTTATTCATCTTTTCAAAATTAAAAAAAAAAAAAAAAAAGAATTGAGATTTTTTTTTTTCAAAATTAAATGAGAGTGAAAATAGGCAAAAAATTGGGAGAAAGCAATTCGGTTTTTTAGCTACAGCTTCCACAAAATTATCGATTGCTGAAGTTTGAACAGTTGAATCGTGCTCAAATTTGGTCAATTTGTTCGAGACATATAGAGTTTCATTTTGAACGGTTGGATCGTTGTTTGAAGCTCTATTTTGTTTTGTAATCACTGCTGTATAAAATATGTAAAACTAGAAATTCCCTCTCTCACTCTTGCAAACCCTCCTCATGCAAGACCCTCACTGCCAGTCGCGAGCCTAAACAATTTATGCCGTCCGACAGCAACACCCGCTGCCTATCTATGGTAGCTATGAGCCGGCGCGTCATCAGCCGCCACTACCCAATCTTTGCCGGATTCTTAAGAAAAAACTTGGATTCAAGATTTGGAAGTTTTGAGGCTTTGACCATCAAGCTACCACTTTTTGTTTTGCAGAAAATTGGTAAAGATCGGTAAGTTTTGGGTAAGTTGTTGGTTGTTCTTTTGGATTGAGAGTAATAGTGAGAAAATTAAGTTATTGATTTTGGATTTAATTCTTGATCAAATTGGCTAATTGAATCAAGTTTTGGAATTTGTCTTGGACCAAGCCACAACTTTGGGTTGATTCAAGTTTTCTAAAGGTTTTAAGAAATTATTTGCGTGCACTTTTGTGACCAAGTTGAGGTAAATGATACTATTACCAGTGCCTTCGTGCCAGGCGGCCTAGATTAGATTTATAAAATTAATTGATGGACTTTAGAAGCATGATTTTGTTGTTGTGATATACTTGTGACAGTTATAAGTATTATGAGCATGTTTGAATTTATAATCAATACTAAAATTATGTATGTGATGCATGAATAGACCAATACAGCAGTTTAAACATGCGTGAGTCGACGGGTTTCACGTTCATGTTATTTTCATATTTGACGGTGTGCTTACGGGCCGCTAGACATGCGTGAGTCGACAGGTTCACGTTCATGTTATTTTTCATGTTTGACGGTGTGCCTACGGGCCGCTAGACATGCGTGAGTNTACGGGCCGCTAGACATGCGTGAGTCGACAGGTTCACGTTCATGTTATTGTCATGTTTGACGGTGTGCCTACGGGCCGCTAGACATGTGTGAGTCGACATGTTCATGTTCATGTTATTTTTCATATTTGACGGTGTGCCTACGGGCCGCTAGACATGCGTGTCAAGGCAAGACAGTATGTCATTTGATTTCTTTTCATCATCTAAGACAGATGTAGTTGTTTGAGCCACAGACCCATCATTCTCTACTCGTGGATGCATAGCCTGATCCCGGTAATGGGATCACTTATTGAGTATTGTTATACTCAACCTTTCTTAATTTATGTTTTTAAGGTAAGGATATGAACAGACCGGCGGATGACAAGAGAAACCTGTGATCATGCCATATGGGACATTTAAATTGCTTCCGCTTAGTTTACGTTTTCAAACTATTTAAAAGTTTTGATTTGAAACTCGATGTTGGACAAAATTTTATTTGTTTAAGTTATTTTTTCTTCATTATTTAGGGGCCCCGAACAAAGGTTTTACTTATTTGTTATTTATTATGGAAAACTGTCTTTATTATTTTAATGAAATTTATTTTCCTCAATGGTCAAAATGTTTTTAATGTAAATGTGTAATTATGAGTAACGACTATTATCAGAGTACTCAAAATGTCGGGTTGTTACAATATTTTTATTGAGAATTGATACACGGTCTCATAACATACAATTCTATTTACACTATTTTTCTAATTTATATACAGTATAACAATTATACAGTACTCGAAAAAATTGTTAATCGACCATACAAAGGGTATTTTGGAGATTAAAAAATATATATGTTGTGTGTGCGACACACTTTTGCCAAAAATCTTATTATTTTCGTTTTTTGATAAAATTCAAAAGGTAACCCCCAATTTTTCTATTTCCTCCAATTTTTGAAAAAAGATTATTCAATTAGGCCATCCATACAGTTTAACCAATTGGCTGGCCCAGCGTGATATTGGGCTTTTCATCTCTGGCCATTTTGCAAGCCCAAAACAACATAAGCCCAACTTACATGCCTCTTTGTCCATGGAAATGGACTGTCCAAGCCAATCACATCCAATATGGCTTAAACTCTCCCCATCCTTATCATTTTCTTTAGCACAATAATACGTGTGTGGAAGTGAGAAATTCAAATCTCTAACCTAACACTCGAGAACATATACGTAAATTAATTGGGCTAGTCTAATAATTCTTCTCATATTTTAGTTTTTATGTTTATTTCAACTATTTAAATAGAATATACATCACACTAGGAAGAAAATCAAATGGAAAAAAAAAAATGTGTTTTTTCAAATATGATTTTCAAATAAGGGAGTTACAGAGTAGGAAAAGGCCAAGTTTTGTTTTTTTTTATCTTCGTCGTCAACATGTCAATTAAAAAGTCATATATCAACAAATCACAAATCTATAGAAAATAAATTATTTGTCTGTTTATATATATATATATATATATGAGAGTTAATAGAACCTTACACATAGGTTAATTAATCTCATGAGACAACTCGTTTGACCCTACGGTATTTGAATGTCAATAAAACTCATGATATTTAATCCTAAGTAAGGGTGGCCACTATGATTTGAACCAATTCATTTTAAACAAATTTGTCTAATTCATGGTCTTCATTGACTACTTGTCCAACCCATTATGATTAAGAATTAATTAATCGTTGTAGGAAAATATTTCAACGTTACATCAAAAGTTTCATAATCACACATAATATAAATTATAATGAGAAGAAAGAAAGCATAAGTGTTTAAAATCACTTGCCGTATTCAAAATCACTTCAACTCGAAAATAATTTAATAATTCATCAAAAATAGATTTCAACCACTAAAAACATGTTTCGTATTAATTTTAAAAATGACAAAAGTTATTTTAACCATTTAAAAATTACTCCTAAATATATTCCAAGTAAGTTAGAACATAGCTTAATCAATTAAGATGTCTAAGTCTACAAAGAAGAGGTCAAATTCAATCATTCAAATCTACCTCTCTTGTCAACATATGTATAACTCAATAATAATTGACATGTATTTATTTCTTTGAAGTCGATGGTTTTTCATATTTGTACCCAACAAAAAAAAAAAAACATCCACCTCACACCTGCATGTTAAACTATATATGAAAAAAAAAAAATGTAAATTACTTTCCGCGGGTAGAATTTTGATTTATTTTCCAAATCAGAAGGTGGCGTCATTATTACAAAAATCAAACACGTGCGCCACGGTAGTTACACGTGCTACACCATGTAAAACCACATTTCAGAACGCCGCAAATCCAGGGGTCCCTACATTGCCTCTCACCGTAGACACCACTCTACCAACGAATCCTATGCCGACACCTGTTTAGACTGACGGTCAAACTGCTGACTTTTATGCCAAAGGCCCAATGCCTCACCGCGTCAAATTGAGTCCATTTCTTATCGTCACCTAGATGTGACCCGATATCTGACGGCAAAACAATGGACAATGGTTCTTTTTGGTTTGTCGCATGGAGAAATTAGGGGCTAACGGAACCCGAGCCGTGTCGGCACAATCCTATTGGTCCGTCAGGTGGAAGCCAACGAGGCAAGTGTCACCTTCAAGAGTCAGCATATCTTTTTTCCATATCTTTAATGCATGGCATTGGCTAATCATATAGTTGGTGACAGTAATTTAACAATGGAACGATTGCAACTTATCATAAGATTACTTTTTTGTTTTATTTTTCTCTCTCTATTTTTCATTCCTTAATAATTTTATGAGGTCTGTGGCCAGAAATTAATGCAAGAAATGTCACCAATAATGGATAGTTTCATTGGTAGGTTCTGATCTCTTTATATATATTTACATGTAATAACTTGTCGAGTTCTCGACATCAACCACTTTTTATTTTGTCTATATCTTTATCCGAAATTAACGTTGTGTTTTATTTTATTGGTTGATCATTTCAAAAATGTCTCAAGAAAAAAGGTATTAAATTATGATAAAATTTAATAATTTCTAATATAAAAATAATATATGTTGGACCAAGCATATATGCTAAAGAATTAAATGAGGAGAGAAGAAAATAATATTATACCATTTAAGTTTTTGACCAGGCGGCTAATCACTATTAGACCTAAAATGGTTAATTAATCATAGAAAAGCGACTTATGACGGATTTGTTCGTCTAACAAGTGGAATTATTAATATAAAATTCTTAGAAAATAGATTACAAAAATTTTAACATCTCCATAACCTTTTGAAAGGATACCATCACTATTTCATTATTAGACCTAAAAAAATTAACAAATTAATTGAATGAAAATGATTAACCCTACAAGACCGATTATATAATTTTATTTCCATGTAATATTGCTAGCTATTTCTTGATACATCTTTGTAAATGTGCTAATATAGAGATGGTTACAAAATTTGAAACATCTTTTGAATGTTCAAAGTGATTTAAAGATCCACGTGATTTACATATACTATATAGTCATAGACATGAATTAAATGTTCAAATCTTATGTTATTTTTTTTTGAAACATTGCAAAATGAAAGTACATACGACATTAATATTTAAAGTTATATTTTCATATTTTTATAGGACTTTTTTGAATGTATGAAGGTTTGAATTTTAGAGCTGGAAAGGAAGGCATAATATACATGCCAAAATCGAGACAAAAAGTTTACATCATAGGAAAATCCAAAAAAGTGATGATGAAAGCTTTCTACTTTTAATCGTCCGACAAACTTTTGAATGTAATGTACAAAGGGGGTTTGGCACTTTATCATATTTTGATTGGAGGATCAATTTATATGCTTTTTCCATTATGTACACTGTGTCAGAATTACCGACATTTGAAATGAAATTTTGTTTATAAAGGCAATAGGAAGGACTACTTTTAATCGTTGAATCAAGACAGGTAAAGTGATTTGACCTCTAAAGAATATATCTTATAAGTTAGCAAGAATTTTACATCAATGTGGTGTAAGCCACACCCATTTCAATACTTAAGCGAGGATGTCTTTAGATAAGATTCACTATTATTTTTTTTTAGTACAATCAACTTACTTTTTCTATAGTTATAATGATGTATTTATAGGAGTGCTTGACTTAGGTTGTCCTGATAGGGTTTCAGAGTTATTTTATGATATGTCTTCATCTCTCTAGGTCGAGGGGTGTGCCTTGTTTTGCATTTGGATAGGGTCGGCCTCGACCTTATACTTTTTTTCCTAGGTCCATTTTGATCCTAGGGTGATGCTTTGAGCTGGGGTCTATGTGGAACACGTCCCATTAGCTATTTTGCTCAGTTTGACCTCAGACTTGGACGAAACTGAGTACATTGATTTGGACAATGGTCGAGCTAACCCTCACCCTAGACCCAAAATGGGCCTAGTGGCTATTTCTGGTCCGAACCTTGTTATTTTTTTTTGGCCTTGTTACTCAGTCTTTATTTTATGTCAACTATACTCTTAGATTCAAAACTACTCATAACAACCACTAAGCCTAGCTTCATCGGTAAAGATATAAAATTTATGAAGAAATTTGTATATATTGAGGGTTGAACATAAAGTACCACATGAGCCATGTGATTAGTTTAGTTAGATATTACAATCAATCATTATCATACCATTTTTATTTCTACTTTACTAAGAATTAGAGCCCTTCCACTTTTTGTGACTATTAGTACCACCATAACATGTAGATCGATCATTTGATGATATGAGTGTCTATGGTCACTTTCTCTACTCATAAAAAGCACTAGACTCATTCAACTTTCGTCACCAAATAGGTACGATTAGTACACAATCTCATAATATATGGCTCATATACTTGATAAGAATTGATTCCCACAATCATGATATTTAGAATATGTACACATTTTCACACGAGAACTAAGGCACATTAGTGATTGTTGAGAGGGCATGATGGTTATTTATTATAGGATTAAGAGTTAGTTGTAACCATATATTGACATGTTTTATAAACAACGGACAACAAACTCTTTCTATAATTTCCAACAATGATTTGATATATATTATTTTATAAAAATCCTCTTAACTTTATTTTTTCTTTTACTTAAAAGACCTTGTATATCCAATAACAATATTGTCGTCCTTGAATAAAATACTAATTAGTTGTCCCTTATATAGTCACATCTCTATCTATCTCATATTCGATTTGACTCTTCGTCTTGAACTACACCAATAATTCAATATAACTCCTGCACAAATCTCCTTCAGACTATAACACCAAGGTGTTGGATATTTTTAATAATATTTTAATGTTTATTTATTTATTTATTTCCTATTTTAAGAAGTTAATATCCATCTTCCTATGAATTACAAGTAACTTGGATAATCTCCTATAACTAAAAGAGAATTTACGAGTTCTGAGTTAATATCCAAACAACAACAACAACAATAAATAAATAAGTTATTGAATTGGAATTCATAGTCCTTGTCCTAACTTTATGATCTCTTTTTTTTTTATTCTCTCTTGTAGTGAATCCCAAAATAAAAATAATAAGAGAAAAAAAAAAAATCTCTGATCGACAGCCGCAAACCTTGAAAATAAGAAGGCCAAACTCGTAATTTAACATATAATAATAGTTAATAGTATAAATAAATTTATTTAGTTCTCTTGCTCTCTCTCTCTCTCTCTTTTTTAATTATCTTCTCATTTTTGTTTTAAAATTAAATGATTAAAATATTCATTGATACATCAATATACCTATAAATTGGAGGATTTGACATCGATATCAAAGTTTAGTAGGTATCTATAATATCTCGTATAAATACCCATAAAATATTAAATATATATCATCAATTAACCACATGTATAAATATAAGCACTAACAATAAGACAACAAAAAATACATTTTTGTTCTTAAGTTTTGGTTCTAGTTTTCATTTGGTCCAAAGTATCACAATGTTGTATTTTTACAAAAGAGTTTTGAGTTTAATTTCTATTTAGTGTTAGGTTTTAATTTCCATTTAAAAGTAACGGCCTAATTTAATAAAATTGAAAATGAAATAATTTCACTTTCTAAATAATCTATTATTAAAAATCATATTAAACATATACATTTTTCCTTACTATTTAGTATTTTCTTTTCATTTGAAAAAAAAAAACAAAATTTTCAAATAAATTCTTAATATTAAAAATTTGAGAGAAAAAAGATTAGTAATAAAGACTCGAATCGAGATATATTATTTGTCACAATATTGTCATTTTCTCTCGACATTGATCGTTTCAGAAAAATTCAATACATAAAACATGAAATAGAAGTTAAGAAAAAAAAAAAGAGAAAAGGAAAATAAAGACAAAGTAATAAAGACTAGAGGATATATTAAGTGTAAAAATAAACATACGGATTAGAAGAAAAATAATTTGAGAGACAAAACAGGTTTTGTAGTAAAAGGAAAGGTGGAGGAGGAGAAAGACAGATCACAACTATGACAGTTCAAATACGTTGGATTTTATTATTATTATTATTAACTTTTATTATTATTATTTTTTTGGGTTCTGGTCTGGACCACAGTACAGAGTGTTCTTAGTCGAGCAGCTGTATAAGCTAAACTTGAAGAAGAAAAAATTGCAGTAGAAGATGAAGATCTGGGAGAGCAATTTCTCTTCCCTTTTTGTATATTTGATTTCGTATATTAAATCTTTTCCCCACACATAATACAAGGTAGTAATGTATAGATATATACATTTAGGTTTTAGAATAATGACAAAAAATAACTAACAAATCTTCTGTACAGCTGGTAGAGAATAATTATATGGCAGAGGTTGTTAGGAGAACATACACATCAGCATCAGCGGGAGTATACACACCAACGACACCAGCGAGAGCATACACACCAACGACACCAGCGAGAGCATACACACCAACGACACCAGCGAGAGCATACACACCAGCGACACCAAAGAAAGCATACACACCAGCGACACCAATGATAGCCTACACACCAGCGATACCACGATAACATACACACCAGGGAAAGCATACACACCAGTGACACCAGTGGATAGCATACACACCAGCGATACCATACACACCAGCGAGAACATTCATATCAGCTTCTACATGGCTCCTTGTCATCCGCTGACGAGACAATTTGTTCTTCTTTGACATCCCCCTCAAGTGAGAGGATAAGTCCTTTAGTCCGAGCTTGCTTTGAAGGTAGACAAATGTATCAAGGGGTAAAGAATAGTTAGGCAATCCACCAATTGTTCTGTAGAGGGTACATATCTAACATGAAGTTGATCTTGAAGGACAAAGTCATGGATGAAGTGCACATCTATTTCAATATGCTTAGTTCGTGCGTGAAAGACAGGGTTGGCAGCTAAGGCACCTGCACCCATGTTGTCACATCAGAGAACAAATATATCCTTTGGAGAGAACCCCAATCTCGGTTAACAGATTTTTCACCCAAATGATCTCAGTTGCAGCATGAGCAATAGCTCGATACTCGGACTCAGTACTGGAGCGAGCCACTATCATTTGTTTCTTAGATGACCAAGAAATGAGAGTCGATCCAAGATAGAGGCAATAAGCAGCTGTAGATTTTTCGATCATCAATACTTGAGGCCCAATCTGCATCAGAATAGGCTGTTAAATTGAGGTAAGTATCACAGTTGATGGTTAGGCCAAAGTGGAGAGTCCCTGCAAGATATCTACGCACACGTTTGACAGTTGACCAGTGAATATCAGTAGAAGCTTTGAGGAATTGACTAAGCTTATTAACAATGAAGACAATGTCCGGTCTTGTATTAGTGAGGTATTAGAGAGCACCAACCGTGCTGCAATATAGAAATGGGTCATGGAGGGGTGTTCTAATGCTCAAAGACAAAGAGGTGCCAGGTACTGCAGGGGTTGGATAAGGTTTCATATGGTTGAGGTTTAGTTTAGAGAGAAGCTCAGTTATGTATTGAGCTTGATGCAGATGTAGGCCGGAGGGTGTATAAGAGATTTGGACACCAAGAAATTTGCTGAGCTGTCCTAGATCTTTGAGAGAGAACTATGTATGCAGTCTGGCAACAAGATGATCGATGTGAGATGGATCACTGCCGGTGAGTATCAAATCATCTACATAGACTAGCAGCAGAGTAATGAAGGATGGGGTACGCATATAATATAGAGAAGCCGAGTTGACAAAGAGATGTTTTGAGCTTATCATTCCACGCACGAGAAGCCTGCTTGAGACCACAGAGAGCTCTATTGAGCTTGAAAACGTAATGTGGGTAAGTTTTGCTTTCAAAACCCGGGGGTTGAGACATGTAGACAATCTCCTTCAGCTTGCCGTTGAGAAAGGCATTATTGAAGTCAATTTGGCGAAGTGGCCAGTGATGAGACACTGCCAAAGTAAGTACAATTCTAACAGTAGACATCTTGACAACAGGACTGAATGTATCAAAACAGTCAAAGCCAGGGTATTGATGAAACCCTTTGGCAACAAGACGTGCCTTATACCGTTGAACAAGGACTTGAGCATCACGTTTAATACGATAGACCCATTTGCAACCAACAACGGTTTGATCAGATGAAGGAGGTAACAGTGACCAGATATTTATACGTTGTAGTGCAGCATTCATAGCTTCTTGCCACTGTGGAGCTGTAAAAGCCTAAGAGACTGAAGTTGGTTCACTTTGAGTAAGGTCTTCAATACGTTCAACAACCCAAGCCTTGGGTTTGAAAATACTAACCTTCCCTCTGGTGATCATTGGATGAGTGCCAATGAGGGGTTGAGTGGTAGGTTGTAGGGATTGCTGTGGAGGGGAGGGTAGAGGTGTTGTTAAGGATGACACTGTAGGGGATTGAGAAGTAGTGTAGGGAGACAGTAATGGGCTAGGATGTGGAGAAGGTGAACTTATGACTGGTGTAGGAAAAGTGTGAGGAGATTGAGGTTGGATAGAGGGATTTGTTTCAGGTGAGGGTTGTGGAGAGGATGGATGGACAGGAGGTGAAGAGAACCATGTGAAGTTTGATGGAGCTATATTTGTGGGAGTCGAGATTTGAAGGTTAGCAAAGCCTGTTTAGAATGGAAATTCGTCTTTATTAAATATGACATGGCGAGAGATGATGACCTTCCCATCCTCAGTAAGACATATGTGACCTTTGTGTATTGGGGAAGGGCCAAGATAGACACATTTGCTGCTGTGAAAGGCAAACTTATGGTGCTGGTATGGACGAAAGTGTGGATAGCACGCAAACCCAAAAACTCTTAGAGATAGCAGGTCCAATTTACTTCCAAGTAACACTTCCATGGAACTATGACCCCGAAGGATAGAAGAGGGAAGGGAGTTAATAAGATAAACATCAGTTTGAAAGGCATATCACCATAGGCGCAGTGGCATCTTAGCCTGTGCTAAGAGAGTAAGATTGGATTCAACAACATGACAATGTTTACGTTTAGCTCGACCATTTTGTGTTGAAGTGTAGGGGCAGGAGACCCTTATTTGAATTCCAAGCTGATCACATAAATGTGCCACTGCTTTGTACTCACCCCCACCATCCATTTGCAACATGTGAATGGATTTGTTGAATTGATTAAGAACAAAGGCTTGAAAATGTCTAAAGGCAATTGCAGTGTCACTTTTCTGTTTTAACGGGTATAGCCAAGTAAATCGACTACAGTCATCAACAAACAACACATAGTATCTATATCCATTTGCAGAAAGCATTGGGGCTAGCCCCCATAGATCAGTATGCACCAGAGGTGTGCATGCATGGGAAAGAGAGTCAGAAAAGGGTAAGGCATGAGACTTTCCAAACTGACAAGTTTCACAAAATGACTTCTCATTATCAGTAATTTGTAAGTTACATCCACTAATTACTTTTGACAAAACTTTAGGGGATGGATGGCCAAATCGCCTGTGGAGAAGCATTGTGGTTACGGTCTTGCTGGTTTAAAAAGCAGAGTGACGTGAGAACTCTTTGGATGGAGCAATCAAGCGAGCATCTGACAATTTTGAAGTAAGTGGTGCATTATTTATAGACTGGTTGACATCCTTCAGTTGGTTTAGCCCATCTTTAAGCCGGCCTTTCAGAATTGGTACTCCCGACTCCTTGTCTTTGACACACAAAAGTCAGCATGAAATTCAACCACTATATTGTTGTCTTTAGCAAGTTTGGATACACTTACCAAGTTCTTAGCTATGGAAGGCACATAAAGAATATTTAATAATGACAGAACACCAGAACTAGTAGGTATATTTGTATGTCCATAGCAAGATATAGGAAGGATTTACCATTTCCAACCACTACTTTGTCATTACCTGTGTAGGTAGATGAGGATTGGAGGAAGCTTGGATTGCTAGTGATGTGTGAGGATGCCCCACTGTCTACATACCAGTTGGGGTCAGCAACTAACTCAGGTGAAGCTACAGCTGAATGAGTAAGAAGAACAGAGGTGTTCTATTCTTGACTTCGATTTGGTGGGAGTTGAGTAGATTCAATACGGTTGTGAGTTTTTCTGAGGTTGTTGAACTCCTTGTTGTATCTGAAGTAGCAAACATCAGCTGTATGCCCAAGTTTTCCACAAGTTTGGCAGGTTGGTCTAGTTGTGGATACATTATTCCAATGACCACGACCCTTGTTGCGACCTCCTCCACCCCTAAAATTTGGTGGTTGTGTATATCCAGAAGAGTTTCGAGAGGTGTGTGCTGAAGGATTGGACTGATTATGCATAATGTTGGCTGAGGGTGGGCTGGGTGATAGTGAGACATTAGCTATTCCGGTAATTCCTGTCTTGACAGTAAGTTGATACCCAAGCCTTTTCTCATATGACAGCAGGTTAGATTGCAAATCAGACCAACATGTTGTTCCTTTGCTTTGGATTGCTACTACAACTGGGTTATACTTTTCATCAAGACCAACTAGCACTTGTGAAGTCAGATAAGAGGAGGAGACGGGGGAACCTGCAAGGGCAAGACCATCAGCAAATCGTTTCATCATAGCAAGGTACTCACTCATTTTCAGCGTGCTTTTGTGAGTTTGCTGAAACATTCTTTTGAGGTAATCTGTTTCAGCTATGGATTGGACTCCAACCAACTCTTGGATTGCTTCCCAAAGTTCTTTGGAAGTTTGAAAATTCATCACTTGTGTTGCTATCTCCTGGTTCATTAAGTTATAAAGCCAGCCTAAAAGGAGCTGATCCACTGCTATTCAGGCATCATAAGCTGGATTTGATTGCATTTCGACATCAGGGACTGAGACAGTGGTTGGATTTGCACTGGAGCTTTCACTGGATTGACCACTGGTTGGAACTTGAATAAAACGATATGGGCAAGGAGTTTCCCCAGTTAGATAACCTTCAATCTGTAGCTTCTTAGAATTGGCCACACAAGATTCTGCCAAAGCAAAAAGTTCGACCTATCCATTTTGATGGATGTCACTTGGTTGAGAAGTTGATTTAGGGGAGGACCTATGATGGTTCCACTGTTGGCAGCTCCAGAAAAAATAGATGAGAAAAAGTTTGTAGAAGGTTTATTTGCCATAGCTTACCTGGGGCTCTGATACCAAGTCGAGCAGCTGCATAAGCTAAGCTTGAAAAAGAAAAAGTTGTAGAAGAAGATGAAGATCTGGGAGAGCAATTTCTCTTCCCTTTTCTGTATATTTGATTTCGTATATTAAATATTTTTCCCACACATAATACAGGGTAGTGATGTATAAATATATACACTTAGGTTTTAGAATAAGGACAAAAAATAATTAACAAATCTTCTGTACAGCTGGTAGAGAATAATTATATGGAAGAGGTTATTAGGAGAGCATACACATCGGCTTCAGCGAGAGTATACACACCAGCGACACCAGCGAGAGCATACACACCAGCGACACCAGTGATACCAGTGAGAGCATACACACCAGCGACACCAGCGAGAGCATACACACCAGCGACACCAGTGATAGCATACACACCAAGGTCACCAGCGATAGCATATACACCAGCGAGAGCATTCATATCAGCTTCTACATGGCTCTTTGTCATCTGCTGACGAGGCAATTTGTTCTTCCTTGACATTCTTTCCCACACACGGATTCCATTATTCTTGTGGTGCTGACATTGAACCGTCAATATTTAAAGTTAATTTATTTTGAAAATTTTATATATTTTCTATTTGAAATTTGGACTTAGTTGAATTTGAGTTGAGTTTTTAAACTCAATCTTTTGAATTAAAAAAAATTGTGTAATAAACAATAAATGGAAGGTAATATATAAAAAAAACAAATTCTCAAAAAAGGCATCAGCGAGAGTATACACACCAGCGACACCAGCGAGAGCATACACACCAGCGACACCAGCGATAGCATATACACCAGCGATACCAGCGAGAGCATACACACCAGTGATGCATATACACTAGCGAGAGCATTCATATAAGCTTCTACATGGCTCCTTGTCATCTGCTGACGAGGCAATTTGTTCTTCCTTGATATTCTTTCCCACACACAGATTCCATTATTCTAGTGGTGCTGACATTGAACCGTCAATATTTAAAGTTAATTTATTTTGAAAATGTTATATATTTTCTATTTGAAATTTGGACTTAGTTGAATTTGAGTTGAGTTTTTAAACTCAATCTTTTGAATTTAAAAAATTTGTATAATAAACAATAAACGGAAGGTAATATATAAAAAAAGAAATTCTCAAAAAATGCTACAGAATGCTAATTTCAAAAAGTAGAATGGTTTGAGTTTGAAAACTCAAAAATCGAATGCTACCTAAACCAAATTTTAATGACAAAAAATGTAGGACTCGTTTGATAACCATTTCGTTTTTTTTTTTTTTTTCAATTTTTGAAGACTAAACCTATTTTCTCTTTATTATTTTTTTTTACTATGATTTGTATTTTAAGTACAATAATTGAATTCTTAGCCAAATTTCAAAAACAAAAATAAGTTTTCTAAAACTACTTTTTTTAATTTTCAAAATTTGATTTGGTTTTTTCAACCATTAGTAAAAAGTAAATAATAAAAAAATAAATTTGAAGGTAGAAGCAGTATCTATAAGTTTAATTTTTAAAAAGAAAAAATAAAAAAACGAAATAGTTACCAAACAGAGCCGTAATTTTTTTAAATTCAACCATTGAAAGAGTGAGGATGGAACCAACAATCTTTATAATGATATTTGAGGCCTTATCCATTGAGTTTAGGCTTGAATTCTTAGGTCAAATTGTTATTATTAAGTCAAATTATAGGTTCTAATTCTAGAAAGTTTAAACTTTTGTGAAAAAGGTCATTAAATTTTAAAAAGGGTTAATACGGTTCATGAAGGTTCAATCTTACGTCTACAAGAGTCCATCAACTAATAAAAAAATGTCTCTTTCAATTTTGTATTTTATAGGTTCTTTTTATATTTTATTAGTTATAAAATTAAATTTTGTGTTTATTAAATCTATGATTCAAAAAATATTATGAAACCTATCTATTTGACACATAATTAGAAACTAAAATATTTTATTAGACATTTTTAAAAATTCAATAACTTAATATACACGAATTTACAAGTTTAGAAACATCTTACCACCTAATTTAACATAATACACATAGTTTTCTCACAACAACTCAATATTAATATTTGTCTTCCGGTCAGTCACAGTCCACAACACGATCACCCTCATTTCATTGAAAAGACATTTGATCAAACAAAAAAAAGGACATTGAATTAAAACAAACATATGTTATTTATTTATTTATTTAGGAAACACATGTTTTTTCTTTTGTTTTTTTTGCATTTATGTACAGTGAGAGTTCTCTTTCTCAACATTTTAATCTATTTACTTTGATGGAAACACTTTCCTACTCATCTTAAATATAGCAATAAATTATTTAAAAATACAAATAAAAATTTATGTGTAATGATTAAATGCAGTTTAGGTTACATTTATGTCGCACACTTCTTTTTGCAACATAGCAAAAATAATGACAATAGATTAATTTTTTTAAAAAAATTAAAATATTTTTCACATCACAAGTTTTCACCGAGTAACTAAATAAACGGTATAAAGATAGGTCCGATTTTTTATTTTTTTTTAAATAAGAAAAGAAATGCAAAATAGTGTGCCTGTTACTTAAAGGGCAAAGAAGAAGAGAGAGATTGACAAAAAAATCTCTCTTAAGTTGCTCTAAATTGACACTTAAAAGTTAGAATATGATTTTTTAAATA
The DNA here is from genome assembly GCF_009727055.1 of Benincasa hispida. NCBI lineage: Eukaryota > Viridiplantae > Streptophyta > Magnoliopsida > Cucurbitales > Cucurbitaceae > Benincasa > Benincasa hispida. The sequence continues at coordinate 24,289 of NW_024064917.1, read as the reverse complement.
TAATTGTTAACAATATATAATTAAATAAAAATATCACATGCAAAACATGTTTTAAAAAGATGGCAAAGCAATAGTTTTTACGATTTCAGCATAATTATTTATATAATACCCAAATTATCGTTTTCTGTTGGGGAAATGGTATATATAGAACTGAATACACTACCAAACTAATTACACCTCAATTATTAGAAAGAATATACTCAATGTCTAATATTCAAGTCCATATGAAAACCATATGGTATAACAAGGCTTAGATATAAAATAATCAAAGACTTGAAAAAACTTTAAAACCTTTGGAGACTCAAAACGTAGTCAAGGCATGCTTCTAGTAAGCATTGTACCGAAGACAATTATTTGCTTTGCACGGGCTGCAAGCAAATTACAACGATCGTCTCAATAGGATACAATGACTAACTCCGGTAGAACCGCAATCTCGAACTACTCGGATCTGGCAAAACTCTTAGATACTTGCTCTCAACTCAATTCAAAACGAAAGAAAGAAAGAAAGGAGAGAACTCTTCAATTTGGAATGAGATACTACAGATGAAGAACCAAGTTTCTATTTATAGACTGACAACTTAGTAACTCTCCAAAATACAAAATAAAATCAAATAATTTTGTCAAATTTAATTCAATTGAGTTGTTACTTGACAAAAATCAAACATAACTCACTCAATTAAAGAAATTACAAATTTAACTTTCATACATGTTAAATTTATACATGAAACATCATTTTAATTTGATGTTCCAGTCCAATTTGAAAGTTTCTAACTTTGAATTTAATCTACATAATTAAATTCATTTGTTTATATTTTTCAATATTCAAATGCTTCACTTTCTTTCACTATTAAAAATCCAACAATTCCCCACATGAAAGAAAGTGAGAAAAATCAAGTAAAACTGTTGAGAGCAAACAGACAAGCTATGCATCAGGAGAGGTGTCTTTTGGATTTGAACCTTCTTTAGTGAATATCCATCAAATTTACCAAAAAAATTGTGAGACTAAGCTCTGGAACTATCATTCTCAATGATGAATTGAGACAATAGATATCACACACAACTTGTCTTGTATCTTTGAGTTCTATATGTTTGTGTCTATTTTGGTCTTGAACAAAATCCCGAATTCATGAGAGCTTTAAAGAACATTAGACATTTGAAAAGTTCTCATAAAAGCGACCCCACTTCTACTCTCATATAGGTAATATTGATTAAGAGCATCCTATCACTACTCCTATTGTAAAACAAGATATTTATTGGAAATAAAGGGAAGAAGAAGAAGAAGAAGAAGAAGACAACAAGGTCATGGAAAACCCTACACCAAGGAGAAAAAACCACGATAGAAGAATTCTTATTAATTTTTCGCACACACACAACACCACAGACCCACATATATAAATAGACTATGGAAAACCCTAATACAATAGATAATTATAAAAAGACTAAAAGGCCTTTAGGGTAAATACATCATATTTCAACACTCCCCCTCAAGTTGGGGTGTAGATATTAATAAGACCCAACTTGCTAACATAAGTATCAAAGCTTTGCCTTAGTGATCCTTTGGTGAGAATGCCAGCAACTTGTTGACTTGAAGGAATATAGGGAATACAAGTACTGCCGTTGTCCAGTTTTTCTTTAATAAAGTGTTTGTCAATCTTTAAATGTTTGGTTCTATCATGTTACACAGGGTTGTTGGCTATACTTAGATGCCTTGTTTTATCACAATAGAGTTTCATAGGATCATTACTGTCTTGGTGAAGATCTCACAAAACTTTCTTCAACCATATCTCTTCGCATATTCCCAGACTCATAACCCTGTATTCCGCTTCAGCACTACTTCTAGCAACTACACCTTATTTCTTACTTCACCAAGTAACAAGATTACCCCACACAAAGGTACAATATCCCAAAGTTGATTTTTTTATTTGTAACAGATCCTGCCCAATCTGAGTCAGTATAAGCCTCAATGCATCTTCTGTCATGTTTCCTGAACATTAAGCCTTTTCTTGGAGTAGACTTCAAATACCTCAGAATTCGAGTAATAATCTCCATGTGTTTCTCATAAGAAGCCTGCATAAACTGATTAACAATACTAACAACATAAGATATATCCGGTCTAGTATGAGATAAGTAAATTAATTTTCCTACTAGACGTTGATACCTTTCTTTATTAACGGCACTCCTTCAATAGAATCTCCCAGCTTAGCATTGACTTCAATAGGGGTATCAATGGATTGACATCCAGACATCCCTGTTTTCCTCAACAAATCCAGAGTATATTTTCATTGAGAAATAGATATTCTTTATTTCGACTTTGCTATCTCCATTCAGAGAAAATATCTCAAACAGCCGAGATCTTTGATCTCAAACTCATTTGCCACCTTTCATTTTAATTTGACAATCTCAGCAGCATTGTCACTTGGCAGAATGATATCATCGACATAAACAATAAGAACAACCATCTTTCCTGATGCTGACTTCTTTTTTAACAAGGTACGATCAAATGTCCCTGAACAAAACCCTGGGACTTAACAAAGGTGGTGAATCTGCCAAACCAAGCTCTTGGAGACTGATTTAAACCATATAAGGATTTTATGAGTTTACAAACTTGGCATTCAAACTGAGCTTCAAATCCAGGAAGAGGGCTCATATAGACCTCTTCTTCTAATTCACCATTCAAGAATGCATTATTCACATCAAGTTGATGGAGAGACCAGTCTTTGTTAACGACAACTGAGAGAAGAACCTGTCGTGTTCAACTTTGCCACTGAAGAAAAATTTTCTGAGTAATCAATCCCATATGTCTAAGTAAAACCCTTCAGCAACCAGTCTGGCCTTGTATCTATCAAGAGTCCCATTAGACTTATACTTAACAGTGAACATCCACTTGCACCCAATTATTTTATGACCTTTAGGGAGAGCAACAAGGTCCCACATTTTATTTGTTTCGAGAACTTTCATCTTTTTTATAATAGTGGACCTCCATTCGAGAATTTCCATGGCCATATGTATGTTGGTCGGTATTATTACAGTATCCAGGTTGGTAGTGAAGGCTTTAAACCCAGAAGACAAGTTACTGTACGAAAGGAAACGATGCATGGAATGCTTAGTATGTGACCTAGTCCTTTTCCATAGAGCAATAGGTATATCAAGAGTGGCATCACAATCTCCTATTTTATTTCACCTCTCGTTAGTACGAGAACAGAGACCACACTTGCTTATTTGTGGCAAGTCATCATTCTCCTTAGTATCTCCTCATGACTCATTACTACCTGCAGTCTCGACCTTGTCCGGAATTATCTCATTAGTTTCATCACTCGCAACCACATCACTCTCCACACATTCATCTTTACTTTCAGAAACACCATCAAGAATAGAGTTACCTTGAACTTGAGTTGGTGCCAGTTCCGATTCTTAGACAGTATTTGATGGAGAAACAAGAGGCACTATTTCCTTTCTAAGATTCTTCCTATAGTATGTTATCCAGGGAAGTTATTTAGTAGGAAGGGTAGTGTCATTTGTATCTAGGATAGGCTCAGGAAGAAAGTCCATAGGTTTCACTAGTGTTCTCCCCTTAAAGAGACTAACGGGAAAAAAGGGTTTATCCTCAAGAAACGTGACATCCATAGTGATAAAGTACTTCTTTGAGGACGAATGAAAGCATTTATAGCCCCACTGGTGAAGAGGATACCCGACAAAGATAATTTTAAGCGCAAGAAGCATATTTAGTTCGGTGAGGACCGTGGCTATGGACAAAAGCAATACACCCACACCATTGAGGATGACGCCCTAAACTTTCGTTGGGTCCTGTAGTTTGTAAACACTGTATTGAACAAACACTTGTGATGTAATAATATATGATATTTTCTTCACTATTGTCTATGAAACATGGGATGTTTTATTTGCTTTACCACAAACCAATAAACTAAGATCCCTGGTTGTCATTGTAACTTAAGCATGTATGTGGAGAAATACAGGTGGATCATGCCTTAAGTAATAACCAAAATGGTTTGTAGTATATGGATATAGGAGGAAACCTTATCCTGGTGACGCTACAGATACAATCCGCATTGTAGAAGACTTACAAGTGTTGTGACTTACTACAGATGTCTGATCTAGATCATTCATGTGGAGACATGCGAGCGGGGGTGTCCTATAAAAAGGAGTTTGTATAAGGCCAGACCACGAAGTGTTATAGTCTCGTTATATAACGTCGTTCATGATAGAGACTTCACTTCACTAGGATGACCATAGATAACATGACCTCAATTCTAAGTGAGTCGGGAACTCTTGCCTTTGAGGGCGGTCCTTTGATTTGCATGGGTACGAGTGGCCAGATTGCCGATTCAAACTACCACTTTGAGGATTCATGTGATTGGGGAGCTAAGAACTCAACTACACAAGATGGAATTCACTTCTTCCCTGAAGTAGGGTAAGTAGATAGATTGCTCCCTTAAGGACTGTTTCCGGGGCTTGAATGATGTGGCGTCACACACTTTCTCATGGCCCAAGAGGTGTCCACACATAGTAGGACTATGTTGTATTGTTCATTACAGGGATCAGTGGTACTTAAGAAGTTAGATGTAACTACAGGTATAAAACGGTAAATTGGCCCAGCTGTACTTACGAGCATCTGTGAAGGATTATCGTGCTGTTGGCTGGTTATATTCGATGGACACAGAAATATATCTTTCATGAGAAGAGTGCAGTTGTCGGTGGAGTGTCTGGTAGTTAGCGGATAGTAGATCTCGTGGCTTAAGAGTTTAGTCAGTTATTCATGTACCGTTGGAGCTTCAAGCCATAAGTCCATAAGGTCCCCTTGGTAGCTCAATGGATTCACTTTGAGAATAAGTTTTTGGGCAGTTTAAAGTGTTCAAATTGACAAGAGGGAGTTTGATTATATATGATATCATTAAACTGGCCAATTATATATGATATAGTTGACATGATGTATGAGATACATTAATTGGAGAAAATTGGTATAAATATGATTTATATCTAGTGGAAGAGAAAAGGACTATGGTTTATATGTTGCATATGACGTGATATTAAAATTATAGGTTATAAATATAATATGATTATATTTATTTATAATTAAACAATTATGAGATAATTGTTAATGGGTTTTCTCCATAGCTGTACATGATAGTGGGAGGTTGCATTCAGTTTTCGTAATTGAAGGATAAAATGAAAATAGTTTTCATTTTATAAAGAGATTGGATAATCGCTTCATGAATTGTACACTGCCCATCGTATAGCAAACAAGAGCCTACACGATAGCTCAAGTTTTCCTAAACGATCGTGTACACGGACAGTTGAACTAAATGATCGTGTAGCTTTTACTCAGCGATCGCACGCGCGGGCGATTTTACCTAAACGATCAAGCACCCGTCAATACGATAAACACAAAATCTCTCCCACTTGCTTGGTTGTTATAAACTATTGTAGTTTTCTCCTCCCCTCTACCAAATCCATCAGAGCCCACACCTCCTGAATTCTCACTCCAAGAATACCGAGGTTATTGACTGGTGGTGTCTTTATTGCTGCCTGTTCGTGGAGAAGACCGTTCGGTGGTGAGTGACAACGAGATTTAGTGGATGATTGACTTGGCATTACAGCGACAACGAGAGTTGCTGGTCTTGACGATAACGAGAGATACAAAGAATAAAAGTTCTTCAAAGATGCGTCTCTTGTTCCATTGTTATTTAATTGTTAAAAACATGTCGTAAATTTGTTAGTAGATGAATAACTTGTTGTATGTTTGTGAATGCGGAATTTCTATCACAATGATTTTGGAACGATCTTGCATATGCTTATAGGCCTTATTTGATAAGAGTTCCTTCAATTGGTTTAGCAAAGGGTGCATGATCGTTTAGTAACACCCGAAGAGGAACATCTGGAATGAGACACGTGGATAAGAAAGACTCTTTGAATCACTCAAGAGGTATTTGAAGTTTAAGAACACGGGAGGCCATTCGATTAATGAGGTGAGCTATAGTTAGAACAACATCCCCCATAAGTATGAGGGAAGAGATGCAGGGAGCATGAAGGATCGAGCAACTTCAATAAGGTGACGATTTTTTTCGTTTAGCCACCCCATTTTATTGAAGAGTGTAAGCACACAAATTTTGATGGATGATGCCTTTTGAAGTCAAGAACTCATGAAGGGTGTTATTAACAAACTCCCACCCATTGTCACTCCGAAGAATGGCAATCTTGGTGTTCAACTTTATTTCTACTGTAGTATAGAATTGTTGCAAAACAGATGTCACTTCTAACTTATCAGTAACAAGAAACATCCATATAAGACAGGTGTGATCATCATTAAAAGTTACAAACCAATATTTGCCTGATAAAGTAGTGATGTTTGAAGGACCCTAAACATCACTATGAACCAGATGGAAGGGCTTGGAAGGTTTGTAAGGCTGAGAAGGGAAAGTAACCCTATGTTGTTTTGCACGTATACAAACATCACAAGACAAAGAAGAAACATCCACACTATGAAATAAATGGGGAGACAAATACTTCATATATTGAAAGTTTGGATGATCAAGGTAAAAATTCCAACAAATAGTCTTTTTTCAGAAGTTGTAAATGAAGATAACAAATTAGTCCTTGAAGAACTCCTAGAGGCATCATCATTAGAAAGGAAATAAAGGCCCCTATCATGCCAGGCAGTGCCAATCGTCGTCCCTGAGCTCAAGTCCTAAAATGAAATAATATATGGTGAGAAAATAACTCTGCAATTTGAATCCCTAGTTATTTTACTTACAGACAACAAAGTATAATCCTATTTAAGGCTGAGGGTGCTTAAGTTGATGGTTTACGGAACACCTCCTACTTGAGGATTATGGTCGAATTATTGATTGTTGGTAATCGATTTTATAAGCACACGTGAGTGACGTGAGGTAATAAAATGGTTTATCACCTAGATATCGTAGGTTAAAATCTAATTATAAGAGTTATACTTGGATATACCACATAGACTTAGGGTTTTTTTATTAGCTGAAAAGAACCTAGGTATAAATCTACCCAATAGAACACTTCAGTGGCAGTTTAATAACTTCTATATGATAGAGTTATTAGAAAAATTCAATGAGAAACTAATAATATATACGATATGTTATTCTTAACTCTCGCGTCCCTAAGAGTTCACAGTCTGGATTTAAGCGATACTTCGTGTCACCCTGGAAGTAACCTCCATTCGGAAAGTATTTTTTAGCTTAAATCTAAATTGCGCTGAATAAGGAGAAGTTGTTCAAACATAAATCTATTATATGATATATATAGATTTCAACTGCCACGTCTCCATGATAGTTTACATCGTGAGATTCATATGACGCTTCGTGTCACCCTTAAAGGGCCCTCCATTCGGAAAGTGTTTTGTATGAGACAATAACAAAGTAAACGGAGGAAGTAGTTCACAGTAAGTGGATCAAGGATATGTGTCAATACATCATATGGTCTCCTCCATTAGTTTGAACTGTGAGATTCCTATGTTGCACCTGCTGGTCTGCTTTAGATGGCCCTTGCTAGTCGTTTAACGACAGCTATCCCCTTGGAGGGTTGTAACATAGGATTCGTAACAACCTAGGCTTCAGTAAAATGAATAGGGTCTTATAGTTCCATCTTGGATATTTTCTTCTATTTCGAAGGCATGTTCATACCGTTCTATAAGATCTGAAAATGGCGAGTCACACTTACAAAAATTACTAATTGTTAGTAAAGATCTTGATCGAAAACGATAACTAAACAACTATAGGAATAAGAGTTATTCTGGAGACAATAGGAATCAGAGTTATTCCAGAGATAATGTTTGGACAAAATTATTTGCTTTAATGAAGGAGTATCTGAATGCCTCTCGGTAGCACGTATTCTGACTCACTAAAGTATCGTTGCAATAAATAATGGTTATGGGTACATTATTAATTTTTGCTAAAACTTAATTTTAGATTTAGTTATAATTTGCTAATTATAATTTGTTTGAATTTTATCAGCATGTCGAATTCTTCTAGAATACTCACTTTCGAATGAAATAACAGTAAAATCAAATCAACAAACAAATTACTAGCGATTGATTACACCAAAAGAGTTTTAATAGAGGATTGTCTTCTATCTTCCAACTCATCTAAAATTTTGAATTTTATAAATGAAAGTGCAGAATTTGAACAACAAGATAAATATGATTTACTTGTTATCGAAGCATGTTTACTGGAAAACGATAAATTCTGGATAATTGATTCAGGTGCCGCTAATCATGTTTGTACTATCTCACAGGAAACAAGTTCCTGGAGACAGTTGATAGAAGGTGAAATAATCTTTAAGGTAGGGACCGAGGAGGTTGTTTCAGCTAAAGCAGTGGAAGATATGAAGTTATTTATAGGAGATAAGTACATTTATTTGAAAAATGTATATTATATTCCTTCTATGAAAAGGAATCTAATATTTATCTCTTGTTTGCTAGAACAAAATTATCATGTTTATTTCGAAAATGATGAAGTGTTCATCAATAAAAGAAGTAAACATATTTTCTCTGCAAAATTAGGAAATAACTTGAATATGTTAAAATCAACTGAGGTCAAAGTTGTTTTGAATATAGAGATGTTTAAAACTACTGAGACTCATAAGAAAAGGAAGATTTCTCCAAATGCCTATTTTTGGCACTTGAGACTGGGTCACATAAATCTCAATAGGATTGAGACTGTCTCTTATACACATCTAGATGTGTATAAGAGACAGCCCTAGAATTGATTCACTCATACCTTTGTGGGCCTCTAAATGTTAGATCAAGAGGAGGGTATGACTATTTCATCTGTTTTATAGATGATTATTCTAGGTATGGGCATATTTATCAAACGCATCAAAAGTTAGAAACTTTTGAAAAGTTCAAAGAGTATAAGGCTGAGGTTGAAAACCAATTAGGTAAAAAGATTAAAACACTTCAATCGGATCGAGGTGGCGAGTATATGGACTGTCTCTTATACACATCTAGATGTGTATAAGAGACAGCTTCTGTAGTCCTATAAATGTTAAGGTAAGAAGAAGGTTTGAATATTTCATCTGTTTTATAGATGATTATTCTAGGTATGGGCATATTTATCAAACGCATCAAAAGTTAGAAACTTTTGAAAAGTTCAAAGAGTATAAGGCTGAGGTTGAAAACCAATTAGGTAAAAAGATTAAAACACTTCAATCGGATCGAGGTGGCGAGTATATGGACTTAGAATTCCAGAACTATTTGATAGAACATGGAATCAATCTCAACTTACAGACCCTGGCACACCTCAGCAAAACGGTGTGGCAGAAAGGAGAAACAGAACCTTATTGAACATGGTTCATTCCATGATGAGTAACGCTCAGTTACCAAATTCTTTTTGGGGATATGTAGTTGGGATTGTGGTGTATATTTTGAACATGGCTCCCTCGAAAAGTTTTTCTGAAACACCTTACGAGCTTTGGAGAGGACGTAAAGGAAATTTACATCACTTTATAATATGAGGTTGTCCAACACATGTGTTGGTGCAAAATCCTAAAAAGTTGGAACACCGTTCAAAAGTATGCTTATTTGTAGGCTACCCAAAAGAAACAAGATGTGGTTTCTTTTATGATCCTCAGGAAGATAAGGTATTTCTATCAACAAATGCAGCTTTCCTAGAGGAAGACTATGTAAAGAATCATCAACCTCGTAGTAAGCTAGTAATAGAAGAAATGTCTAGAGAAATGATAAATGTTTCAACAAGAGTTGTTGATAGAGTAGGTTCATCAACAAGAGTTGTTGATGAAACTGAAACTTCACATCCTTCTCAAGAGTTGAGAATGCCTCGTCGTAGTGGGAGGGTTTTGCAACAACGTGATCGGTACATGGGTTTAACTAAAACTCAAGTCATGATACTAGATGATGGTTTAGAGGATCCATTGTCTTTTATCCAAGCAATGAATGATGTGGACAAAGACTAATGGATTAAAGCCATGGACCTTGAAATAGAATCTATGTATTTCAATTCTGTCTGAGATCTTATAGATTAACCTGAAGGGGTAAAACTTATCAGTTGCAAATGGATCTACAAGAGAAAATTAGACCAAGCTGGTAAGGTACAGATCTACAGGGTTAGACTTGTGGCAAAAGGGTTTACCCAAAGAGAGGGGGTAGATTATGAACAAACCTTCTCTTCAGTTGCCATGATAAAGTCAATTATAATACTCTTGTTTATAGCCACATTTTATGATTATGAAATATGACAAATGGATGTCAAGACAACTTTTTTGAATGGCTATCTTGAAGAGAGTATCTATATGTCTCAACCAAAAGGGTTTATATAGCAGGATTAAGAGCAAAAGGTTTGCAAACTTAATCGATCCATTTATGGGTTGAAAAAAAATTCTAGATCCTGGAATATGAGATTTGACACTGCGATCAAATCTTATGGCTTTGAACAAAATGTTGATGAACCCTGTGTATACAAGAAAATTGTTAACAAAATTGTCGCTTTTCTAGTGTTATGTGTTGATCATATTCTACTAATTGGGAATGGGGTAGAATATCTAGTTAACATTAAGAGATGGCTAGCTTCGCAATTCCAAATGAAAGATTTAGGAGGAGCACAATATGTTCTTGGAATCCAAATAGGTCAGAATCGCAAGAATGGAACATTAGCATTATCTCAAGCATCTTATATAGACAAGATGTTGTCTAGGTATAAAATGCAAAATTCCAAGAAAGGTTTTTTTACCTTCCAGACATGGAATTCACCTGTCTAAGGAATAAAGTCCTAAGACACCTCAAGAGGTTGAGGACATGAATCGAATTCCATATGCATCAGCAGTAGAGAGTTTAATGTATGCAATGTTGTGTACTCGTCCCGATATATGCTATGCCGTAGGAATAGTCAGCAGATTTCAGTCCAATCCTGGATATAATCATTGGATTGCTATTAAAAACATTCTCAAGTATCTTCGGAGAACGAGAGATTATATGCTCGTGTATGGTGCTAAGGATTTGATCCTTATTTTATACACTAATTCTGACTTTCAGACCGATATTGATTCGAGGAAATCAGCTTTGGGGTCAGTATTCACTCTAAATGAAGGAGCAGTTTTATGGAGAAGCATCAAGTAGAGTTGTATTGTTGACTCCACAATGGAAGCTGAGTATGTAGCTGCAAGTGAAGAAGCAAAATAAGCAGTATGGCTCAGAAAGTTCCTAACAGATCTGGAAGTAGTTCCAAATACACATTTGTCTGTCACTCTCTATTGTAACAACAATGGGGCGGTTGCAAATTCAAAGAAGCTACAAAGCCATAAAAGAGGAAAGCATATCGAGTGAAAATACCATCTGAAGGAAATCTTATTCAAGAGTACATACGAGCGGAAGCGGATCTTTCCAATTCATTGTGACAGAATTACCACATATACATTCAAAACATACTAATATGCATTCATAATGTTGAAGAGATCAAGAGATCATACCAGATAAAGATTTCTTCTTCACAGCGAGTCTAAAACCCAATCGTCTACCTCGAATAATCACCATTCGGACAGAAGGAAACAAAGAAGACACCACCACTCGGAGCCCTCAGTATTCTTGGAGTGAGAATCCAAAGTGTGGGCTTTGTTCAGATTTGGTAGAGGGAATGGGGAAGAGAGACCATACACAACGATCAAGCAAGAGGGAGATGAGCTCGTCAAGATGCTTGATAGTTTAGGTATACGATTGTGTAGGAAAAAGTAAGCGATCATCTAAACGATCGTGTAGGAAAGGGTAAGCGATCGTATAAACGATCGTGTAGGAAAAAGGTGAGCGATCATCTAAACGATCGTGTAGGAAAAACTAAACGATAGTCTATACGATCATTTAGTAAATATCAGAGGCTAAACGATTGCTTAGGAAAAGGTAAACGATCGTTTAGTTAATAGCACGCGAAGGTGTAATTGGTAAGCGATCGCTTAGCAATATCGTATATGTTAGTGATTGTGCAGACATTATCGTATAGGAATTGATTTTCTAAACGATGACACTCTCTTTAACACAATGTTTGCGCCTCCATGCTCAACACACCGTAAGCTATTTATGCATCTCAAAATAATCTTTCAATACACCCATTCGTTATTTAGAACAGAAGAGACGCCGTCCCATTTCCTTTATAACCATCCAATGAATGTGATATCATCATATTCATAACATGTAAATTAATATCATATATTAATTATAATATTTTCCTCTACTAGATTTAAATCAGATTTATATCCAATTTCTTCCAAATTAATATATCTCATACATAAAGTTAATTATATCATATTTAATTAACTCGTTCAATTATATCATATATAATCGAACTACCTTTTGTCAATTTGAACATTTCAAACTGACCCAAAAAACTGACTCTTAACTTGTATCCAAGCTACCAAGGGGATCTTATAGACCTATGGCTCGAAGCTCGAACGATACGTGAATAGCTGACTAAACTCTTTAGTCACGATATTCACCATTCGTTAACTGTCAGGCATTTCACTAAAGACCGATAGTTGAACTCTTTTGGCCATAGATATATTTCTATGTCCATTGAATATAACCAATCATCAGTACGATGACTCTTCACAGATGCTCGTAATTACAATCGGCCAATTTACCATTTTGCCCCTATAATTACATCTTCCTCCTTAAGTACCACTGATCCTTTTAATGAACAATACAACATAGTCCTAATATGTGTGAACACCTCTCCAGCCATGAGAAGGTGCGTGGCACCACATCGTTCAAGCCCCGGGATCAGCCCTTAAGAGAGCAATCTATCTACTTACCCTTACTTTGGGGAAGGAGTGAACTCCATCTTGTGAAGTTGAGTTCCTAGCTCTCAAATTAGACGAATCCCCAACATGGTAGATTTAAGTTGGCACTCTTGCCACTCCCACCCATACAAATCATAGGACCGCCCTCAATGGCAGGAATTCCCAACTCATTCAGGATTGAAGTCATGTTACCTATGGTCATCCTAGTGAAGTGAAGTCTTAGTCATGAATGGAGTTATATGACAAGACATTAACATTTCGAGGTCAAGTCTTATACAAACTCTTTGGATAGGACGCCCCCGCTCGCATGTCCACTAACGAATGATCCAGATCAGACCATCTGTGACAAGCCACAACATTTGTAACAATTCCAAAAAACGGGCTGCGTCCGTAGTATTACCAGGATAAGGTTTCCCTCCTATATCCATATACTACAGACTATTTTTGTTGTCACTTAAGATATGATCCACTTGTATGTCACTATATACATGCTTAAGTTACATAAAGACAACCAGGATATTAAGTTTATTGGTTTGTGGTAAAATAAAAACCATCTAAATGTGCAAAGTCAAGTAGTGAAGTAAATATCATTTATATTATACATCACGAGTGTTCATACAAAGTTGTTTACAAACTACAGGACATGAGACTTTAGGGCACAAACCCCAAAACCATCTCATCAGGGAGATTACACAACGAGGAGACGTAATCATCACCCATATTGCTTCACAATAGAACTTAGCTGATCCATTTAAAAACCCAGTGCAACAAAATCTCTTACTTGCCCTAGTCTAGCCGTGGGCGGTCCTGTAGACCCATGCTCTGAAGGTGACCATCAAACACTACTGTGAGAGGCTTCATAAATGGATCAGCAACGTTTTGCTTCGAGGCGATCTTCGTGACGATCAGTCTCCTCGATGCACTATCTCGCAGATTAGATGATACTTTCGCTCTATGTGTTTGCCGCGCCTATGACTCTTGGGCTCCTTGGAGTTCGCCACAGCACCACTATTGTCACAATAAAGAGTGATCGGCCTAGACATACCTGATAAAACTTCCAGCTCTGTCAAGAACTTTCTGAGCTAGATGACCTCTTTAGCAGCTTCACAAGCCTCTACGTACTCGACTTCTATTGTGGAGTCGGCGATGCACCCTTGCTTAGTGCTCCGCCAAACTACCGCTCCTTCATTAAGAGTAAATACTAACCCTGAAGTGGACTTTCGACAGTCCTTGAAAGTCAGAATCCATGTATTCAGTAAGGATAAAATCCCGAGACTCATACACCAGCATGTAGTCCCTCGTTCTCTGAAGATTTTGAAGACGTTCTTAACTGCGATCCAGTGACCTTAGCCTGGGTTAGATTGATATCTACTGATGGAACATGAGAAATACGCAGCGGAATTAGGATCTAATTACACACTAATTGCTCTTAATTTAAAGGGAAAAATGCATGCAATTAAAGGAAAAACAATAATTAATAGGATAGGATACAAGCTTTGTAGCTCCCGAAAACTTCTTTTCCTCACTGAATCTCGACTCGAACACGAACGGACCACCACTAGAGTATACCTACTACCCTCTGGACTCAGAACCGGGTTGTGGGACCTGGTGGATGAAGAAAACCGAGGGAGAGAAAGAGATAGAAAATAAGAATGAATTTGGGTTTGGGTTTTTATTTCACTCAAAGAAAAGAGATTTTTCCAGCCCAAATTTAGAAAATTCTTTTGGCAAATCTGACAAAAGTTTTTTATTCAAATTCAAAAGCCCATTTTATAGAAAAAAAACCATGCAACATTTGCATGAAACAAATCAATAAAAACCAAACACCTATAATCCACTATCTTAATACTTAGTTAAACAGTCATTTGGTCAAAGGGCAAAATAGTCATTTGGTCAAAGTCAAACTTTGACCAAAAAGTCAAAATTTTTACGATTAATTTTGACCTCCCGAGCATGAATCTGCATTCATTTTCCCGAAATTCAAATCACATTTGAATATAAGGTCGGTCAAAGTTTGACCTTTTAACTCAAAAGTATACTCTTTGACTTTTTATATCTTTGACCATTTCCATTATTTCCAAGCTTCCGAACATGAACGTATTCATATTCTTGATATTTAAATCACATTTGAATATTAATGTTGTATCTCTAAACTGAAAAATCCGACCACTATATCACATATACTTGTCGGTTTCTCTCTCTTCACCTAATTCGAACAATTCGAATTATTCTATCATACTATTCTAAGTTTATTCCTTATGAGCTAGTAGGGGAACCTAATGAACCTATAGATCATAGGCTTCAATGATTCGAGAGTAGCTAGCTAAACTCTTTAGATGGAGCTAATCAACATTCGTTAACTAACGAGTCATTCCACTATAGTCCCGTAATGCACTCCCCTCACTATAGATATATTTGTGTCCATTTGATATAACCATGATTAGTAAGCTAATCCTTCATAGGTTGTTCGTTATCTCTGCTAGGTCATAAAAACATTTTAACCGAAGACTACATCTTGTTCCTTAGTTTCACTGATCCTCTAATGAACAATTGGTTTAAGGTCCAACCTATAAAACCAAATCCCTCTCGAGCCAAGGATAGGGTGGAGCCTATCTACTAAAGGTAACGACCTATCTACTATCCCTATAATGGGTAGGAGTGAATTCCGTCTTGCACCCTATGTTCTCAACTATCCATCCTATCTTACCCCTAAAATGGGAGGCTTATTGGGCCTGCGATGATGAGTTGCCCTTACCTATGCAGATCCAAGGATAATTCCGAGTGAACAGGAGTTCATAGTTAGCTTAGGATTAAGATTAAGTTACCTAGGTCATCAATTAACGAAATAGTCAGTTTTATACATAAAACGACATTTAGAACGAAAAAAGTGACTATTTCATGGATCAGTCTTATACAAACTCATTGCGTAGGATGCACCTACTCACATATCTCTATATGAACGATTCAGGATCACATCATTTGTACTAACTACAAAGTGGACCGCATCCATAGTCTCCTCAGAATAAGGCGCCCAACCTTATTCATATACTATAGACCATTTTGGCTATATATTTGAACTTGATCCACATTTATGTCACTACATAAAGTTCAAACTACATTAAATAGCCTCAACACCTTAGTTTAATGGATTCAAGATTACAATTTCAATAACAACTTTATCGAAAAAAAAAAGCAGAATATGTTTATTAATTTACAAACTATGAGTTTTAGGACATAAAATCCAACATCTACAAGATCATATACCGAGTTGAAGTACATCGACTCCATCTCGAAATTCATGAGTTTAACCCATTCATCCCTGTCAACATCCTCCGTTGACCCATTCATGTCTTTGGAAAGTTCACTTAACACGACTTTACTAAGTGGACTGTGCTCCCTGATATGATCCTCCATCAGGAAAGTAGCATTCATGGAAACAAACACCTTGTTTCGGACGAATCATAAAAGTAACCTCCTCGTGTACCTTTGAAGTAGCCTACAAAGAGGCACAACCTCGATTGTGATCAACTTCTTGGGATTTTCCACACACACATGTTTAGGCAACCCCATATGCGGAAGTGACGTAAACTAGCTTTACGCCCGTTCCACAACTCTAGAGGTGTTGTTGCAACACTCTTAGAAGGAACACAATGGAGAATGTATACTACAGTCTCCACTGCAAAACCCCAAAACGAGTCCGGTAAGGAAGCGTAACTCATCATCGAACAAACCATGTGCAACAAGGTTCTGTTTCTCCTCTCTGCTACACCATTTCGCTGAGGTATACTCGGCGCTGAGAGTTGGGAAACGATTCCATGTTCTAATAAATAGTCCTGGAACTCAGAATCCAAAAAACTCTCTACCTCGATCTAATTGAAGCGTTTTTATTCGTCTATCCAAATCATTCTCAACATCGACCTTAAATAATTTGAACTTTTCAAAAAATTCAGACTTTTGTTGCATCGAATAGACATACCCATATCTTGAGTAATCATCAGTAAAACTGATAAAGTACTCATAGCCTCCTCAAGCTCACACATTCATAGGACCACAAAGGTCAGAATGTACTAATTCAAGAGGCTCTTTTGCTTGATAACTTTTTCCAATAAAAGGTTATTTAGTCATCTGAACTTCAAGGCAAGATTCACACACTGGTAAAGAATTTTCCTCTAGCTCGCTTAGAAGGTCATTATTCACAAATCTCTCAATCCTACTGAGATTGATGTGCCCTAATCGAAGGTGCCAAAGTCGGACATTTTCTTTTGGAGAAACTCGTTGGCGTTTAGATTGAGTTACGACTGATTTAAACATCTCTATGTTATGGAGGCAACTTAAGGCTAAAAGTCTTAGCACATACAAGTTATTTTCTAGTTTAGCTGTACAAATTTCATTGTCATCCTTACGAATAAATGCTTTATTCAATTTAAAAGAAATAGTGTAATTGTATTGTAACAGATAGTTTACAGAAATAAGGTTCCTTTTTAGTTCAAGAACTACAAAGGCATCTTTTAATATAAGAAATCTATTTTGTAAAGTAAACTGGATGTTTCCCACTGCCACAGCTGAGACGACGTGCCCGGTGCTTACTCGCAACGTCATCTCACAAGCCTCCAACTATTACCAGGGTCTCCCCTAAAAAGAAGAACATACATAATTAGTGGCGAGAAGAATCATCATTCTCCACTAAATAAGTTTTTAATACAAGAAAATCATATTTACCTTTGTCTACCTTGGTCTTAACCTTGGCAGCCTTCTTTTCCTTTAGATAACGAGGACAATTCCTCTTCCAATGTTCGTTCTGATTACAGTGGAAATATTTTCCTTTTTCAACCGTCGGTGGATGCTTCTTCTAGGTGACAAGTGGCGGATTAGCAGGCGCCTTCCCTTTTCCTTTACCACCCTTCTTCTTCTTCCCCTTTTCAGAGTTAGAATTTGAAGGTGCAAACTTTGTTCCTGAGGTCGAACCTCGATAGAAATTTGCAGCAAGGATTGGTAAGTCTGCAACTTGTTGAGGAGAGTGGTAAGGGAGTAGTCCACTTTGTTAAGAATCATATTGCTAACAAACTGGAGGAAGCTTTTCGGCAATGAATGCAAGATAATGTTAATCTTGCTGCCCTCATCGATTTTAGACCCATTCATCTTAGCCACGTTAAAGTGGACTATCATATTCAACACGTGTTCATGAATAGAGGTGCCTTCCTCCATTTTGGAGCCGAAGATGTGTTTTGGAGCCTCATGCTTGAGTTGTCCAGACGGCTGTCCGAACATTCCTCGCAAGGACTCCATAATCTCACGAGCTGAGACCATGGACTCATGTTTCTTAGCCAACACGTCACTAAGATTGGCCAGAATATAGGCTCGGGCCTTCTCGTTTGCCCGTGTCCAACGCTCATACGTTGCCTGAACATTTTGAGTAGTGTCTTGAGGTGCAATAGGAGGACATTTTTCGGCTACTGATTTTATCTAAGTGTTTGTTTGATTTGTTGGGATTGGTGTCCTAATTCTCCCAAAGTCCCGTTGTTTATAACTATACACATTGTTTATGAATAAAATAATTGTTCTTTTATTCTGGCATTTACTCATAACCAATAAACAAAGCTCCATGGTTATCTTATGTAATTTTAAGCATGTATATGAGATATACAAGTGGATCATGCCTTAAGTGATAACCTAAATAGGTCTGTAGTTTAAGGATTAAGGTGAGATACCTGATCCTGATGACACTACAGATACGACCCGCTTTGTAGAGGTTTGCAAGTGTTGTAAACTACTATAGATGGTTGATCCCAACCATTCATGTAGAGACATGCGAGTGGGGGTGTCCTATACAAAGAGTTTGTGTAAGACCGGACTACGAGATGACTAGTCTCTGTATATAACGTCATTGATACTGGAGACTTACATCTCACCTAAACGATCATAGGTGACATGACCTCAATCCTGAGTGTTTTGGGAACTCTTGCCTTTGAGGGCAGTTTTTTTATTAGTATGGGTAAGAATGGCCAGATTGCCAACTCAACATGCCTACCTTTTTGGGGACTTCACTCCTTTCCTAAAACAGAGGTAAGTAGATAGATTGCTCTTTAAGGGCTAATTTCCGGGCTTGAACATAGTGGCCACAACTTCTCTTTGGAAGAGAGGACTCGGTAATATTAGGACTATGACTTATATTCATTAGAGAGATTAGTGGTACTTAACTAGTTAGATGTAACTATAGGGGCATAACGGTTATTGGCTGAACTGTACTTACAAGGGATCTATGAAGGGTTGTCGCACTACTGATTGGTTAAAATGGATACATAATATATCTGTGGTAAGGAGAGTTCAGCTGTCGGTCTTTAGTGAAGTGTCAGGTAGTTAATGGATGGTGGATCTCGTGACTAAAAAGATTAGTCAGTTATTCACGTACATTGGAGCTTCGAGCTACAGGTCCATAAAGTCCCTTTGGTGGTTCAATGGATTCAAGTTGAGGATCATTTATTGGTGTTGGTTTAAATTGACAAGAGATAATTCGATTATATTATATGATCGATATGGTGTATGAGATACATCAAGTGGAGGATTAATGTAAATGAGATTTACATTAAGTGCCATGGAATAGAAAAAAGCTATGGTTTATATGTTTCATGAGATGAAATATTAAAACTATAGATTATAAATATATTATGGTAAGTTAGTTATCATTTATATTTATAATAATATTAATTATTGGATAATTATCTCTTTTTCTCTAATAACCAATTGAGTGGTAAGTTATTGGTGGTTTCATGGTAACCATGAGATAAAAAGAAAAATGTTTTCCTAATTTTAGTAAGAAATAAGATTTGCAAAATTGTGATATTGAAATTTCCACTCTCGGAAAGTTCTTACGGAGAAGTTGACAGTAAGTCAGATTTACTAAGCGACAACTTGGAGTTAGCTAAACGATCGTGTAGTGTTTTTACACGACAGACACTCAGCTAGACGATGAGCTAAACGATCGCATAGTATTTCCTAAACGATTAGGCATCGATCTATATGATAGGTTGTGTCTTCTCCCACTTGTTCAATCGTTTACACGATTGTTCCTCCTCCAGTTTTCTACCTCAAACCAAGTCCACACAGAGCACACTCTCTAGATTCTCACACCGAGAATACCAAGGTAACCCTCTTGGTGGTGTCTTACTCAACTCAACACAGTCGAGGTTCTGTGGATGTTGTTCGCAGAGTTTGAGGTGTTCGTGAATTTGGCGATCACTTGGTTCGAGTGCACGGTGTTCGTGTAGTGTAGCGGTCGTGTTGGACGAACATTCATGTATTGCTGTATTGCTGTGATCGAGCGTCGTGATCATGGAACTTGAAGATGAGCCTGTAAAGGTTTGTTGATTCTTGTCCTTGATCTAGAGTAAAACATGCTATAATTTCTATTTTATGCATACCCGTTTGTTTCTGTTTGTGAATGTAATTGTAATGTTCATATACGATTAAAATTGGGAAAGATCCTTCAGCTGCTCATGGAAATTCTCGTGTTCGATTTCCTTCATAATTTGCTAAAAAACAATTGTTGTCTTTGATGATTAAACAATTTTGATTTAAATGTCATTAAACTCTTTAATAGACTTTGATCAAATTTTGTATGCATGTAACAAATCTATCTAATTCACCTTTCTAGGTAGGTTCCCAAGTAGGGGTGCAACATTTCCATCAACTTAAGTAATCCAACCTAGCCAGAACTCGCCTTAGCCAAAAGGTACCTTATAAATACATTTGTTACATATTAAATCTTTTACTAAGAATCAATTTAATCCTATTAAACCGATTAAGCGATTAAACTTATAATTCTAATATCATTAGAAATGTGATCTTAGGTGTATCTCAATCATGCTTTAAAACAATTTAAAAAAATGCTTATAGCGTAAGATTTGTATGCAACTCTTAATTATTGATTTTAATTCTAATTTTATTTAGTTATAACAATTATAAATAAATGAAACAATTAAAACAACCATTGCATGCTTGACATACTTCACTTAATCATAAAATTATAAATTAACCTAAGGTAATGTCATGCTTCATGCAATCTTCATTCATTAGTAATGTATATAACAATTATATGAATAGGTAATGAATTGTGCTATAGCATACTTTCCATACGTTCCTTCAACCATATATAATAACAATCATAATATAAATGATGCATGGATATGCTATAATGCATGCATACATATACCATAACATTTATAGTATATGATGCATGAGCATGCTATATGTAATTTAAATCATGTATATTCATATATTATAACACTTATAATATAAAATGATGCATGAATATAAATGCATAACCTATGGTGGGTTATAAAACTATATGACATACAATATGACGTATAAGAAAAAAAATATATCATATGTATATTTAATACTGACAGTTGATGGACTGGGATAAGACACCTATAAGGAAATTAAAAGGCTATCTATTACAAGAGCTTGAGTCATCCGGTTCGAAACAGGTGAACTAGGCTTGAACCGCTCGAACCGAACTGCCCTTTAACGAACTTTCTTGCAGTGATCGTGTAGCAAACTGGTGTGTGATCTTGTAACAAAGTCTACACGATCTTGTAGCAAATGCTACACGATCGTGTAGCAAAATCTGCACGGTCTTGTAGCATTAACTACACGATCTTGTAAAATTGCTTCATCTTCTTCATCGAAACAGTGCTCTGTAACTCTTCTTTGAAGCTTCCCAGGAACAACACAAACAACTCAAACTTATGAATTACAGACTTTATAGTAAAAATATGCCCAAAAAACACAGGGACCTTTACAAACCAAATTTGTAAAAAAAAAGAAGGCCTTAAAAAAGAGTATCATATCCCGAAACATCCATTAACAAAACCACATTCACAACCATTCATCGCATGAAAATGAATGTAGATAATATAAAATCCACCATTATTGTAAAATCGATTCAATAAAAGAATGAAATTTGGGATCAGAAAGCCTATAACCTAGCTCTGATACCAAGTGAAGGATCACTAACGGGAGGAACCATAAGCGAAAGCAAGATCAACCCAAATTCCATTTTCCAGTGAATATAAATTTTACAGTAAAACAATAACAAGAGGATATGCAATTATATATAAATTACAGCATGTTTAAAAAAAGGTTTTAGAAATCTTACCTTTGAAGATCTTTCTTAAAAAATTCCCTCGAACGGCACACGAACCACTTGAAGACTTTCTTCAAGAAAAATCCTCGAACAAGTTCGAACACGACCACAAAGACTTCCTCAGTATTCTTAGGTTGAGAACCCAGGAGTGGTGGACTCTAGCTATTTTGGATTTGAGGGAATTTTGTGGAGAGGAAGAAAAAAATTTAGAGATTGTTCAACAACAATTTTACAACCTAAAACTCTTCTGTCTCTTTTTTTTCTCCTGCTCAAACAATTAACACTTAGCAAAGAAGAAGAAACTTTTCTTTTTCTACATGCCAAAAATAACAACCACCCATGTAAAGAAAAGAAAAGGGAAGGAGTGTAACTTCCCCCCTTATTATTGAAATAATAATTAATATAAATATAAATATGATAAATAACTAATCATATTATGTATATATACTAAATTATATGTTATATCAAATATAACATATAACCTATAATTTTAATATTGTATCACATACAATATAAACTATAGTTTCTTTTCTCTCTTTTATGACATTTAATACAAATCACATCTATATTAAATTTAACAACTATGAATCCAATTCATAGAAGGGTTGCTTTTAAACATAGAAAAATATTTACAAAATATAGCAAAATTTTAGAATTATCAATGATAGATACTGATAGACACGAATAGACTTCTATAAGTGTCTATCAGTGACATTGATAGATACTGACAAACTTCTATCAGTGTATATCAACGTTTATCATTGATAGTTTTAAAATTTTGCTATATCTTGTAAATATTTTCAATAGTTTTACTATTTGAAATAATTTTCCTTCATAGAAACTATATTTGAATCTTATTCAAATATTTATTTTCTCTCACTAAGCTATAATTTATCAAATACATTATAATAATTATATCACATATAATTGAAACAACTTAATTATATCATATATAATTAAATCCCTCTACTAATTTGAACAATTCAAATTAATCCAAAAACTGATTCTCAATTAATCCTATTGAGCTACCAAGGGGACCTCATAGATCTGTAGCTTGAAGCTCCAACGGTACATGAATAATTAATTAAACCATTTAATTAAATTATTCACCATTCGTTAACTGTTGGGCATTCCACTAAAGACCAACTACACTATTCTCACTACAGATGTATTGATGTGTCTATTGGATATAACCAATCAATAGTACGATGACCCTTCACAAATTGCTCGTAAGTACAGCTAGGCCAAAAATATCGTTTTGCGTCTGCAGTTACATCTAACTTTTTAAGTACCATTGATTCCTCTAATGAACAATAGATCATATTCCAACTAAGACCTGAAATCATCCCTTAAGGGAGTAGTTTATCTACTTTTCCCTACCTCGGAGAATGAGTGAATTCCATCTTGTGTAATTGTGTTCCCAGCTCTCCAATCAGAAGAATCCCCAAAATGGTAAGCTTGTTGAGCCGACGATTGGGCTACTCTCACCCATAAAAATCAAAAGACTTCCCTCACAAGCATGAATTCACAACTCATTCAAGATTTAGGTTATGTTACCTATAGTCATCCTGGTGAAATGTAAGTCTCTATTATGAACGACGTTATATAATGAGACTCAACAATTCGTGGTTTGGTCTTATACAAACTAATTTGTTATAATATTGATGACATGTAGAAATACATGCCATTTTAGTCATTTTACTTATAATTATGAAGATTGTTAGGCAGAAATTGTGTCGATCATGATAAGAATTCATGAGAAAAGAAGTTTGTGTTGATTAGCATGTTGAATCTCAGCTAACCCATTACTTTGCATTAATTATGTGTTCAATGTTTTATTTTTGTAGCCAATGTAGGAAATGAACGCAAACACGGAAACTGGACCAACGCATAGACGACCGCATGCGGAGAAACACTCAATCGTAAAGGAAAATGCATCGATCAATGCATGGATGTTGCGGTAATCAGCCGTATGCGTTCATCGCATGGGAGTTTCACTCGTTGAGCGATTGCTGTCATCATGTAGAGTTTCGGTGTTAAGCGAATGCAGCCATTGAATGATTGCGTCTATGCGACAATGTATTCTAAATGTATCAATGTAAGGTTGGTGGAATGAACGCATCAACGCATCTACCTCGAGAAAATCCAAAGCTAATGTTGACATTTCACCTACCACGCCATTGGTGGTAGAGGTTCAGAAAGGACTGGCGCACCGAACGTCAGACTTAGAGCAGTCCAATTAATGCTGTCGGCGGTCCAAAATCTAAATAGAAGTCAATAAGCAAAATTCCAAGTCATCCGGAGATTATCCCTCAACTGGGGATTTTCCCCACAATCTAGACGAACTGTGTGAGAAGATGG
>NW_024064916.1:0-1083 GCF_009727055.1 Benincasa hispida | reverse complement strand
GTGTCAATGCTTGTTATTTATGAGTTGAAATAGACTCTAGAAGTTGCTTACCACTCACTGAGCTTTGTGAAGCTCATTTTGTTATTTCATATTTTTCTTCCCAGGTAGCGAAAGGTGAGGAGTTCCAGGGTGCTGCTAAGATCAATGTCTGTCACAAGCCACAGTTACACTTCTAGAGGGTTTTAAAGAGTTGTTGTTGTAAACTTTGTTGTTAAGTCTTGGAATTGTATAAACAGTACATTGTTGTAATAAAATGGGCCTACTTAATCAGTTGCTGTTATCTCCTTGACTTAAAGTTTATTGAGTGTAGTAGAAAGGTTCAGTTGGACAGTAGGAATCACAAAAGGGTGGTATCTGCGGTCCCTCGCGCCTCTCCTTGGGCTCAAGAGTGCAGGCTTGAAGCAGGGTGTGACACAGCTTCCTTAGTAGCTTCAAAATTTGCTACGTACTCAACCTCCAGGGTAGAGTCAGCAATGCACCCCTACTTGATGTTCCTTTAGACTACTGTTCATCCGCTAAAAGTGAATACTAATCCTGATGTAGATTTCCTAGATCCTTATCAGTCTGGAAATCAGAGTTTGTGTATCCTGTAAGGATCAAATCCTTAGAACGATACACGAGCATATAGTCTCTTGTTCTTTGTAGATACTTGAGGATGTTCTTAACGATGGTCTAGTGATCTTATCCTGGATTAGACTGATATCTACCGACTATCCTCACCGTATAGGGGATGTTAGGCTAGTACATAAGATCGAATACATCAGGATACCAACAACCGATGCATAGGGGATACGTCTCATTTCCTCAACCTCTTGAGGTGTCTTAGGACATTGTTCCCTAGACAATATAACTTTATGCCTAAAAGGGAGTAAACCTCTCTTGGAGTTTTGCATCGAAATTTAACAAGATTCTTGTCAATATACATTGCCTGAGACAGGGCTAATGTTTTGTTCTTCCGATCTTTAGATATCTAAATGCCCAGAACAAACTGCACCTCTCCTAAATCTTTCATTTGGAATTGGGTCGCTAGCCAATTCTTAATTTTCGTAAGTGCACCTACATCATTCCTAATGAGTAGGATAT
>NW_024064915.1:732574-741217 GCF_009727055.1 Benincasa hispida | reverse complement strand
ATGAATTTAAAAGATCTTAATGCATTTACCAACATGCATATTTTGGAGATCTCAACTGATTTGCCTACTACCTAAGTGCTAAATATAATGTGTTATCACTAAATTATTAAACAGGAGCGTATAAGTAAAACAGCAAAAGTTCATAATGGATTTGGTATATTTTCAAAACCTTATAACATAATGGATTTCTGATTTTCTCTTGCTTAAACAACCGTACTAATGATGATCTCATTCACTTTCAGTCACCAATTGAAACAGTATTCTCTCGACTTCTGAACCATAGGATGTGTGGCGACTAGCATCAGCAACAGACCTACAAAATCCATATATATTCACCATTTGTGTGACCATAAATGGGTCATGGTATCCACATAGTAAGCCATTTTTGATGACAAGAATATACTATTCCAGAGATGCTAAACCATCTTCTCATCAACAAGTCTAGAGGTATTCATGTGGTGAGTACATAGACAACAAATATATACCAAAAAGAGGATACAACAAAGAAGAAACAAAAGTGTGTTACCTTCATCATGTAATGAACTTACATATAGTAACAACAAAACAGCAGACTAACAAGAAGAAAGATCTGAGTCATTGGAGCTTTCCTGTCCAAGTAGAAACAGTAAATCAACTGGATCAGATGGTAAAAATGATACAGGTTCTCTAATGCATTGTGAAATCATTTCCGAAGATGACATCCACCAGAGAACTGAGCATTAGATACACTCTCCATTTCATCTTTTCATAAGGAAATGAGCCTAAACATCTAAAATAGAAACTCAAATAACACGCAGATAGAAGTGTGTTTGCAAAATCTATGGTCCTGATGTCAGGATTTTGGAGCAAAATCGAATGAAAAGTTTCCAATACCCCAAAACAAGTTCCTCTTCAGTTACATTGATAGTTGCTAAAAGCCAAGGTAGTAAAGAGAGCACAATTTTTCATTTCTTTGGTGATAGAGTTGTCCATGACAGTATTGACTTGACTATATATATAGAACTCCTTGAGAAGGTATAAAGAATTTAAAAGTTGACCTGGTTGTGTTTCGAATGTACTGAGACAAAATAAAACTACATGTTGATGTTGCTAGATGCGGCACCCTATGAGATGGAGACTTCATAATAGCTGTCTCTTATACACATCTAGATGTGTATAAGAGACAGCTCCAGGACACTGAGAAATGCATTTCAAAATGAGACCAAGTGTTTGGCTGTGAATTGGATGGAAAGGAACTTCAGCAACATGACGCAACACTAGAATTAGTGTTGCAAATCCGACCGCAAGCCTTTGATTGAAGGGCAATTCAGCTCTTGAAAGAAGATCAAGGGCCTGAAGACGCAAGCCCTTGTTAAGGGATCCTTACCTTCAGCAATGTGCAACTCATTTCATTATCCTAGAATTCGAAGTTTCTGGCATATGTTCTATTTTGAAAAAAGAATGTGTAGTTTTCATGTATTTAATAGCACAAAAATAGCTAGATATCTATGACCTTGACTAGTTTTCATGCATTTACCAACACAAAAATAGCTAGATATCTACGACCTTACTTGAACAGGAACTGTTTTATAGGTTGTACATACATGTCCTTGAGTTCTAAAAAAAAATAGCTAGATATCTTTATCTCTGACAGATTATGCTTGTTCTAGAATTTTCAAGACTACGATTAGGATTTGTTTCATAGGTTGTACATTTGTGTCCTTTCGATCTAAAAAAAATAGCTAGATATCTTTATCTCTGACAGATTATGCTTGTTCATGAATTTTCAGGACTACGATTGCTCACCTGAAAATCTTAATATCTCAAATACATAATCCACTATATTTTCTTCAACCAATAATTGGTTTGGCTTGATGAAAGTGCCCTCTGAGGACAAATAACTAATTATTAGCTCCAGAGTGTTAAGTTGGAGATCTTAGTCTGATGAAAGCAAAGGACCTTTGATAGAAACTTGGAGTTGATATGCCATTGCAAAATTTTTACTTCTGATATGCCATTGCAAAATTTTAGTCATTTAGGGCAGCGTTTGTTAATTTATTGGAAAAGAAGTCGATTAAAATCTTTGGATAAGTGATCTTATCTTGTTTACAAGATTGACTAATCAGAATTTAGAAACTTAGAGTTGAGCTAAGAAGTCGGGTAGATGAAAAGTCATCTGGGTATATCTTTTGGGGGTAGAATATCGAATTGAAACCTATAACCATACTGTAGATGCGCAGCTCTGTGATTGAGCTGAATTTTGTAAAATGGTTCTTCAAGTCTGGAAAAAACTTGCACATGAACAAAATGTTTTGAGTTGCATTTTCTTGTAGCTTTTTGCTTTCTTTCTTCAATATCCTAGCAAGCAACTTTGTTGGTGGAATGGCATATCTTAAGTCCGAGCTCAAATAAGTCGATTTATCTTGTTGCTTTGGAATTTCAAGTTTTTTATTCATTTTGGGAGCCACTACTCTAATTGGGATTTAAGTAGTGAATAAACTTAATTTCTGCTCCTTCCATAGAAGTGTTTGAAATTTTTGTTATTTGGCCTGCCACCAAGAGATGATTCATGGATCTTTCCTATGGGTTTCCATATTTTAGTTCATTTTAATGTTTGTTCTTCGTACTGATGAATAACAATTGAATTTTTTTTGGGGCGGCTTAGTTGATGAATAACAGAGACTTGATTGTATAATTTTTAATAAAGCTATTAGTTCTTACTACATTTAGAAAGGCCTAATGCAGCCTTTATTGTGTTCAGGTTGGGCCTTGTTGGCAACCCATTAGGTATGCAGTTTTTCCATCCATTATGACATAATACCAACGAGTATCCATTTTCTTGTATTTTCTCAAAGCATTCAGGTTAGTTGTCAGTATAGAATGATCATGCAGTATTCTCGAGTTGGAAATAATTTGTGTTTCAATAGCTTTTTTTTTAAAATTTATTCTGGTAGTGATGCACAATGAATGAATGAATAGGAATAGTTAGATACATATGGTTCAAGTCCACACACTCACACACACATATACATACAAACAAAACTTTTATTATCACAAAGGAGGTTATAAGGGATGGGAGATGAGGCTTCCCCACCTAGCTACGGGGATGACAAAAACGCTTCCCAATTGGCATGAATTTGAAGAAAAAAGTAATTAAAAATGTTATTAAAGATTAAACACTAGAATAAAATGTAAACCCTGAAAATGCGATTAAAGGCCATATGAAATGTGTGATGTAAGGATAGAATAGAAAATAACCAAGTTTTGCAGAGAAACAGAAAATTCTATAATTTCTGAAGCGCCCCTCCTATTTTTAACCAACTACATAGATGACTAAACTCATTACTTGATTCACTTTAGGACACTGGTTTTATTGGGTCAGCTCAGGACTACAAGTGTGTTATGAGCTTCATTCTGTAGTAACAAAACACATATTGAAGGCATACAGAATGCTGTCTAGGAGGGGTTGAAAGCAGTAAAAGGGAGAGGAATTTGTGGAAAATTAACAAGATAATATTCTGGTAGTTGTCAGTATAAAATCAATACACATCAGATAAAAGAAGAGTGAGAAATGAGAAAACTTGGCTTCATCTGTATGCAAATGCAAACATTCAAAAATATCACCCAAACTCATGCACCACCAGCTACAAATTATAAACCAGAAAGAAGATTTAGCCATCATGTTCGGTCTAGGAAACACAGAAAAAGTGGTTTTGAAGAAGTTGACAAACCTACATATTTCAATCGGACATCATCATTTTGAGTCTTCATGAGCGCCTCCAGAGATAGGAACAGAAGTTCTGGAACAAAATGCAGAAGAATATCATTTTCAGTACTATGGTTAGATGCATATTGAATTGTGGTCAATTTATATAGAACAAAGAGGATCTCTCCCCATATCTCCTTGCTGCATATGAAGAGTAAATTCAGAACTTGTCCATAAAAAATGCATATGCGCAGTACAAAATAATTTGCTTCTTTCGAATTATTCAGTTTATCACCTTGGTAATTCAAGGCCTGGCACGAGATTTGACGCGAGGCCATCGTTGTTCTTAATTTGGCCATGGAAATTTGTTGTCCGATAGTTTAAAGGCCAAGCAAGAAGCTGTACAGATTTCTGAAGAAGCTGTACAGAAATCTGAAGAGTTTGATATTAGGTAATGTTTGTTTCCTTTGGTTGTTGTAGCATTATGAATGTATTGAGAATTTCCAGTTGTTTGGCTGGTTCGTTAAGTGTCCACTAAACTCTGAGAAAGCTATTTCTGTGTTTATGTCTGAGAAAGCTACCTCTTCTGGTCTGGCAGTAGTAGCCAATTTTTTATTCCTCCCCGAAATTTTTTTTTTTAAAAAAAAAAAAAAAAAAAAAGGAAAAACAAAAGGAAGAAAAAACATGTGTAATTGGTTTCCTGTCTGTTGAAGGTGAAATCAGTCTCTTATTAACTACAGGCAGACATAAGCATTCCATAACAATGAAGCAAAAAGGAACAAATGAAAAAAAAAAAAAAAAATCACCTGATGAAATACGCATTCCATAACTACAGGCACAATGAAGCATTCCAACGAAAATACGCACGAATCTAGAACAGTAGAACAAAACATGATTACCATATACCCCGATGGCGGCTCCAAGACAACGCGCCAGAAGAAAGCCGATCCGAAACTCTGGCGATAAAGTCGTCGCAAAGAGATCCATCACCGTTAACTTCAGTAACATCACAGAGGTGACGAACAAGATCAACGACTTGGCGAGCAATGGCGCCATCGTCGAAGGAGCAGAGTGCGGCGACGAAGGGAGCGACAATGAAGTGAGAATCGAAAGTGAGGAAGGTCTGGAGGAATGGAGACTGAGAAGGAGCCTGGGAGAACTGGGAGAGCGCGTAAGGGACGTGAACTGTGGGAGAGAGGGGATCGGAGATGAGATTGGAGAAGCAGAGAAGGCAAATGGTTCCTCCTTCCTCCGTATGGAGGTAGATCGATGATCGGTGGCCATGGGAGCGTGATTTTGGAGGAAGTTCAACGTCTGAGGAGTAGGGTTTCAAAATTTTGGCCGTTGAGTTTTGCTAATAAATAACAAATAAATCATACCACTCTCCAGCTGGAAATTATTTTTTAAATATTTGTTTATTTTTATCAAATTTATTGTCACTTTTATCAGCTTTTTTATTTTTTATTTTTTTGTTAGGTTAGCAGAGATTCAAATGGGGCTTGTCTGTGTTTTTTATAGGAAGGAGAGAGAAAGAAAGAGAGGTGGTTTCTGGGTTTTTGCTGCTGCAGGGAATGAGTAAGGGAAGAAAAAGGCGAAGTGGAAGCATCAAATAAGGCTGTATTTTGCCTATTCCCGAAGATGAACTAAATAAATGAAGGTTTAATATCCAATTAGAATAAATTTGAACTAAGTTTCAAAAATTAGAAAATATAATACAATTCAAACTCAAAAAACATAAGGCTAGATTAGTCATAATAATAACCTTTTGACCATACCCTTTGTCTAAAGAATAATCACATACTTTTTTCTTCAAATAATAATAATAATAATATATTTTCAAAAAGTTGCATTTTAGTCTTCAATCATCATATTTATTGTTTCAAAACTAATCTCGAATGAGAAATTCTTTTAGAATTTCAAATAGAAATCGAAATTCAAAATGACGTAGTGATTACCTTAATTAATACGGTGGTCTAAATTTTCGTTATAGATCGATATCACATCATTTCATCCATCGATTTTGTCCAACATTCTAAAGAATTTCTACTCATTGATATTTTTTAAGGAAAAATACATATTTCTTTCCTCAATTTTGAAATAGTTTCAAAATGTTACATATTTAGTCCTTTAAGTTTTGAGTTTAGTTTCAAAATCCCTAGCTAGGTTTCAAAATGTTACAATTTTACCATTGAGATTTAAGTTTTGTTTCGATTTGGTTTCTAGATTTCAATACTTATACTTTTAACCTCAAATTTTCATTAAATGCTCACTTTAGTCATTGACATTAATGTCTATTAATTAATTTAAAATAGTTATGAAGTAAATTTAAAATTTAATATCGATAAAGATAGTAAAACTTAACTGATTATAATTCCTTTTATTCTTTAAAATTAATTAATAAACATTAACACACTAAATACAAAAAGTAAGTATCTAGTAAAAAATCGAGGATAAAAATGTAAATGTTGAAACGTATGGATAAAATAAAAACAAATTTCAAATCTCAAGAGTAAAATCGTTACATTTTGAAACCTAAATCCTAAACCTTAAATAAAATTCAAAACTTACAGATTAAATAGATAACATTTTGAAATCTACAAACTAAAATAAAAACTAGACATAAAATCTATAGACCAAAAAATATTTTTTCTATCTTTTAAACGTTTAGAAATGTTCAAGGATAATATTATAGCGTAACTTTTACAATAATATATATGAATATTTCCTACACAAATAACAGAAGAATATATATAATTTAGCTAAAATTTAAACTATGCAAGAATAAAGAGGGAAATAAAAGGAAAGTAAAAAATAATAATAATTAGAAAAAGAAAAAAGAAAAAAAGGGAATTTTTTTTGTTGTCATTTTAGAGTCAAAAGCGGGTGATAAAAGACAAAAGACAGGCGTGTAAATTCTTCATTACATTTTCCTATGAATTTTGTTAGCACTCAGCGCCTTTCTTTAAATCAATATTAGTTCATTTTTTAAATTACGTCACCCTTTATTAAATCAAGATAAAAGACAATAATATTGGTTCGAAAAATGAACTAAATCATATTATTAACCTTAAAAGGAGAAAAAAACAAGAAAGAAGCGAGAAACAAAAAAATTGTAATAAAAAATGTTTTTGTTTTTTTAGGAAACAAAAAACAACAAACCTGAATTTTTCAAATGCGATGATTGTACAACTTTTGTTCTAAAGATTTTATCAAGTTAATTTTTTTCAACAATAATATTTTATCAAGTTAATTTTTTTCCTAAAATATCAATTAATGACTAAGAAGATAAAATATTATTATAGTAGTTAGTCTATTTTATTAAATGTATATTTCAAATGTTACACATTTAGCTTATAAACTTTCGGTAACTTTTTAAACTTAATTATTGTCACTTTTATCAAATTTGGTATAATAAAAAAAATTCATAGAAAAATACACGTTCAATATATTTGGAAATTTTTAACAAGTGAACGTAAGTAAAATTAAAATGAAATTTTGGAAAAATAAATGTGTGGTATATTTTCAAGGAAAGTGTTGTCCACGCGGGAGCCAAAGCGCGTAGATAAGGCTTATCTCAGCTTTGGATTAAGACGGTTGCTTGCGAAATATAATATAAACAAAATGGTCATTATCTATGAGTAGTAGTGTTGATAACGGGGCCGAAGTGGAGCAGAGCAGGTCCCTAGTTTGACCCTATCCTTGGTTAAATTGAGGATTTTCACTTCGATGGGAAATTTTGCCAACCCTATCTATCAGTGATAGACACCGATAAATATCTATCAATGATATCTAGCAATGGTAGATATCTATCAACGATAAATACTGACAGAGACTGATAGACATCTATCAGTGATCAATATCTATCACTATAGACATTGACATTTTACTAATATTTAAAAATATTTCGAGTAATTTTTCATTTAAAACAATTGTCTTTGTTTTTTTTTCTTTTTGAATTTATTTTGTTTTTCAATTTTTCAATTTTTAAAGCTTTAAAATACTCTATGTATATATTCTTTTGTTTTCAATAATCAATTGTGTGTGAGTTCTCAGTATACGTGAAATATATAAGTGAATCGTGCATTGAAATTGTAAAATAACTTTTATTAAATCACAATGAAATATGTTCTTAATCACTCAAAATTAATTTGATGTTTAATTTTATACTTTTATATACAATTTTCATATCATCAACTTTAGTTATGACTGATTGTTTTTAGAGTAATTTTGAAATTATAAAAGTTAATTTAACAATTTCAAAATTACTCTCAAACATGTCATTAAGTAAGTAACATGAAATTACATTGAAGGTTTATATTTTTGGTTTTGTGAAAGCAACAATTTAGTATATGAATTTTGATTTTGTAACATTTTAGTTCACATACTTTTAATTTTATAACAATTTAATATATACGTCATAAAAAGAATATTCTATCCAAATTAATGCTAGTTTTTATTATTTAACAATTTTGATTTTATAGTTTATAAATATATTGGATGTCTAATTAGTATATTGATCATCCATATAGATGAATTTTGTTGAGCTTTGAAATAATTTAATTTCAAAATAAAGACTAGATTGTTATAAATTTTAAAATACATAAATTAAATTGAATGTAGACGATTATTAGTTTTAGCATAGTTTAAATACCAAAAGTGATATTAAACACCAAACATAAATAAATAAATGTGTTTTTATCAGGTTGAATATTTAATTTCTCTCTTAAAAAATGTTGAATATTTAATTCTTGGTTTCCAAGTAATTAAAAAAGGGAAATTGGACCATTTATCGATGTACGATACCATTAATTAGACATTGTTTGTTTCGAAAAATAAAAAATAAACTGACATTGGCCACTGTGATACGAGAATTGTATGAAAAATATACTTTAAATTTTGACTTAGAATATTATATTAAAATCAATTCGAAAAAATAAAATTAAACAAAAATATTGGTT
>NW_024064915.1:717102-731692 GCF_009727055.1 Benincasa hispida | reverse complement strand
GTCCTTATATTTTTACTTTTGTTCATCTTAATCCTTGTATTTTAAAATGTTCATTTTGGTTTCTATACTTTCAACTTTGTTTCATTTTGGTCCCGATGTATTTTAAAATGTTCACTTTTGGTCTTTTGCTTTCAAATTTTGTTCTTTTTTATCCTTGAACTTCTTAAAAGTAACAATTTCACCCCTTAAAAATAAATAAAAATGGAAATGAAAAGACCAAAATGGTCACTTTTTTTAAAGTAAAGACCAAATTATTTGAAAGCATCAAAATGAATCAAGGTTGAAAGCAATGGAATAAAATAAATAGCACTAAAAGTACAAAAACCAAAATAATATTTAAATCCCTTCAAACTACCCTTTTAAACTATTAAAAGAAATGGCAAAATAGTCAATGATGCGAATAATCTAAAGCCCAAAATCAAGGAATTTTCTTCTTCCGGGCATACATTTCGGCCCAAAAGGCCCAAAATTTGTGGGGATGTTTGGTTTCTTCTGGATAAACAGTTCTTTTGTTTTTTTCTAATTTTATTTTTATTTTTTTAAATTGACTTTAGTTTTTCTTTCCTTTCCTTTTTCTTTTTTTCTTTTTACTTTTTAGAATGCTTTGAAATCTAAATTTTAAAATACAATAACAAGTTTTTTTTTTTCCTTTTTTT
Organism: Benincasa hispida; assembly: GCF_009727055.1. Taxonomy (NCBI): domain Eukaryota; kingdom Viridiplantae; phylum Streptophyta; class Magnoliopsida; order Cucurbitales; family Cucurbitaceae; genus Benincasa; species Benincasa hispida. The sequence goes on along the minus strand of NW_024064915.1, from coordinate 731,036 downwards.
AAAAGATGGCTGTGAAATCATATTGATAGGTAATGGGGCATGTTTTTAGAAACAAAAATGTTATAAGTATCTTTTCCTATTTTTACGAGTCTGTTTAAAGACGATAGAGTTTAATTTGTCGTTTCACTTATAGTTTTTGTAGTTATATTTGTTGTGCTTAATCTGAGACTATAAAAATCCTCTCGTTCTTTTTTGTAATACGATATAAAAATCATAGTCCTCGTTATGTAGGAATTATTGATAAATTTTCACCAATATTATTACATAGTCGACATTGCAAAACACTTAAAGCAAATTAAAAGCACAATTTGTCTTGTTGCATTGGTTTAATGTGTAGTATGATTTTCAAAAGTGTAATTGTGAAGTCTTAAGTTTTTTTTTTTTTTTTTTACAAATCTAAGTTCGACAAATAGCTTAAATCACAAGTTCCTTCAACTTCGTCTTTACTCACAATTCATGTAGAAAATTGATTTTAAATAAAACTTTTCTTTTAGAGGTTGAAGGTTTAGAATCCTCATATACAACATTAATTATTTACTAAAAAACTGGCACTAGCAAGAAAGCTATACAATGCCAATAAGAGCGACTTCTACTGGTATAATGTTCTATTATCAATCTCGTGGTTTTCGAGGTTCGATTCCCTCCACTTGACTTTAATATTACAATCACATTATTCAAAAGCAAAAAAAAAAGAAAAAGAAAATCATATAACAAACAATTCAAAATGTTCAAATACCATAAAAATATACACTGAAAGCAAAGATGCTAAACACTCTACTGTAAATATTATATTCTTATTTTTGTAATTTTTGGCGTATAATAAAGATTTAAATTAAAGTTTAACTATCTTAAACTTGCTTATTTTATACTATAATATATTACCTATATGAGTATTTTAGTTATTTTTAATTTCAAAAAAGTCGTAATCTCTAGTTTCAATGAACTTCCTAAATTAAAGTTTAAAAAAAATGTCTAATACGGTTCTAAAACTCTTTTATAATTATGTCTCAATTACTTATCTAATTTTTGGTTATTTCTTAACATTAACTTATCTACATAAAATAAAATTGTATTTAATATCTAATAAGACTCTTAAACTCATCAATTTTTGTGTCTTACCTATAAAATAGTAAATTTTAAAAAAAGTATCGAATAAATCCTAGCGGGAACTAACTTACGAAAATGGGAGTGTGGGTTCACTATTTCCTTGAAGTGTTGTATGTCCTTCACACTTATCCAAACAAACTTATGTTTAGTTGAAAAGTTTTGTAAACTCATATCTAATGGAAATTTTTATTATAAATAAATTATATAATTTTTATACTTTAAAACAAGTAAAATTTAAGTTAATACTAAGAAATAAAATTAAAAAATAAAATTCATTGGGACTGCCCTTCAAACTAAACTCAACTCAAAAAACTATTGATTAACACGTTATCATATAAACTTCTGTGTTTTTAAGAGCCATTACCATGATAATTACAATTCTCATAAACCAGGAGATAACTTTGAATGTATTTTCCTTCACGTCTAGATGAATATCTTAAGAATCAATATGTAGACTAGAGTGTGTTTGTAATAATATTTTCACCGTGTCTTAATTTTAAAAAAATAAGGTCATTTTATTAAAAATTTAGAATCGTTATTGATACCAGTATAGTACAGGGTTATTAATGATTATGATACCATTTATTAATGTTTTTGTTATGGTTATAAAAATGCACAGAGAGGATATTAAAATAATTTTTTTTTAAGGAAGGGACGGGTTTAAAAAAATAGATAGGTCTATTTTAAAAAACCATTTTTTCCAGCCAGCGAACTGGACGTGCCTAACAATCACTACATACTACATTATTATATTTTTATATTAAGTTAGTTCTTCAAACAGGAGTATTATATTAACAATAAGTAATACAAAATAAACTAAATATTGATTCATACCCAATATAGGTTATTAATTATAAAAATTCTTATTAATGAATTATTTTTTATTAATCACATTCATAACTATCAAATAATTTATAACATTCAATTATAAAATAGAACAGATACTACGCCAAACTAGTAATAAACAAACTCCGAAACATTTCCATAATAGGGTATGGAAGTTTGCTCAAATCCCCACGATTGTTGTAAATTTTTAAAAAAAAAGCAACAGAAACGTTTAAATTCTAAAAAATATTTTTTATTTGAAAATTTCCAAATAGAAAAATGTCAAAACTATTTACAGGAAATAAACAAAAAAATATTAATAGACCATTGTATAATTTTTATGTCAATAAACTTCTATATCGGTTCCTCTATGCTCATAATAAGAAGATTAAGATTTTATTATTAGTTGTGTAATTTATAGTTTTCCTAATTTTTTATTTTATTTTTGAAAAATCTCTTTTTTTTTTTTTTTAAACCTATGGTAATAGATAAAAATTTAGTCAACAAGTGAGTACCAAATAATGAAAATGATCGCTATCGTGACATAAAGGAATTAAGGAAAATCAAAAAATAGTATTTAAACTCTTGAAGTTCTAACCTTTTGGTCGTATGTACATGACTGAACTGTCTAAATTATGTTTGAGAACTTCGTTTATTCAAGGTGATCCCCAAAACAATAATAAGAATAACCCTGAATAATGAATTGATAATCAATCCCAAGAATGTTAAATAAATTTGGCTTGGAAAGTTTGATTAAAGATAAGAAAGAAAGGAGAACTTATTTATCTTCAAGATTTGAAAGTCTCTCCAGTTTAATTGATCAAACTAGATTGAAAGTTTTAGGCATTATGAACACAAGAATACAAAAAAAGCATAAAAGCTTAAGAAACTAAACTCTATAATAAAATCATTCTAATTTCAATTCTACTTCAAATGTGAAAAATACAAAACAATTTAAACTAAATGAAATGTCACTATGAAAGAACACAACCTTTCACCTATATAATCGAGTCCAACAAAAAACTCTTTAACTCTATACATGGACGTTTATAAATGTAAATACATGAAATTTAGTCGGTACATAAGGCAATAAGGATGCGGATGAATTTGGATTTTCATTTTCACAGCATCTCTTAGGTGGCCTTAAACTTAAAAGATTATAACTCTTCATCATAATTTGGAAACTTACTTTGGATGTAAGCATTTAATGCTTCAACAAGACTTTTAGCTCTAGCTCTTGTCATTGTAATTTATTTCCTTATCACTAGGTAGGGAATTCAAATCTTCAACATCTTGGTAGAAGAACAAATCATGGATTAAATTTGGAATTTTTGAAAGTACATTGTCTAAATTATTAAATATTAAAGTTTAGAGGTTAAAATGTTACTAAAATTAATGTACAAGTACCTTTAAGAAAAATTGTGATGTATAGTAACAACAAAAATTTTGCTAATGAAAAATACAACTATTGAAGTATTTGCAAAAATGACTAATTGGATATTTGTAGTTGAGATGAAGAAATTTCTTTTCATTTATATCCCTAGTATATCTATGTATTTACTTAACAATATCAACAAAAAGTTGACAGTTTTTTTTTAATTAAAAAAGATAAAAAAGATGGGTTATTATTACCTCGTCCTAACTTTTTTTTTCTGATCTTTTTTATGAAAACATTAGTGTAACGACCCGACCTTTCACTCTGACAAGAGTCGTTACTCTTATATGCATATTTACATTCAAAACATTCTGACTAATAAAGTAAAATATTTATTGAAACAAAGATAACTATTTCAAATCAATTTATTAAATCTGTAAAATAAACAAGTAGATAAAAAACCCTTTTGCTTAGGACCTCTAAACACAACTAAGAAAAATAAAGAAAATAACATCAAATTATTAAAAAAAATTGTCTAACGACAAGTTTAAAACATTCAAACAACTGGAAAACATACACTCAGCTGAAGCGGTTTTCATGTTTCATATGGCTTGGTCACGGGTCCCTTTCGTCACTCGTTGGTTTGTTCCGGTCCTTACCTGAAAAACATAAAATAAGAAAGGTTTAGTATAAAAATAGTCAGTAAGTAACTCCATTACTAGGGCCAGGTCATTTATATCCTATAAATGCAAACAGGTGGGACATATACACATAATAATTAACCACTCAGGTGGTCGTCTAGTGAATGGTTTAACCTGTCCTAACATGGAGCTGTAATATGGTGTGAACTCGTCGGTCCATAGATCTATAACATAATTGCAAACTCATTAGTTTTCGGAGCTGTAATGTAATTGTAAACTTGTCAGTTCACGAAACTATAATGTAATTGTGAACTTGTCAGTTCACGGAGCTGTAATGTAATTGTGAACTTGTCAGTTCATGGACTTGTATGTAATTGTGATAGGATGGTCGCTAACACATTACATGGAATCTATCATAGCATTTCGTATTAATACATGCCTTAGGGTCCCACACATAAACATATATGTAAATAACATCGTGCACATGATTCAACTCTATTCATATCATACTAAGAATATCATGTCATGTCATGCTTCTAAATTCCATCCAAACAATTCAAATAATATGTTACGGTCTGAGTCGCCTAGCTTGAGGGTAATAAAGCTACTTACCTCAAAATATAAGATCATAGCATTCCGTATTAATACATGCCTTAGGGTCCCACACATAAACATATATGTAAATAACATCGTGCACATGATTCAACTCTATTCATATCATGCTAAGAATATCATGTCATGTCATGCTTCTAAATTCCATCCAAACAATTCAAATAATATGTTATGGTCTGAGTCGCCTAGCTTGAGGGTAATAAAGCTACTTACCTCAAAATATAAGTCCAAATATTGTACTTCAAGCAACAAATAGTTGATGATGAAATAAAGAGTGTGAACTAGNGCTCAACAAAATTCATCTATATGGATGATCAATATACTAATTAGACATCCAATATATTTATAAACTATAAAATCAAAATTGTTAAATAATAAAAACTAGCATTAATTTGGATAGAATATTCTTTTATGACGTATATATTAAATTGTTATAAAATTAAAAGTATGTGAACTAAAATGTTACAAAATCAAAATTCATATACTAAATTGTTGCTTTCACAAAACCAAAAATGATAAACCTTCAATGTAATTTCATGTACTTACTTAATGACATGTTTGAGAGTAATTTTGAAATTGTTAAATTAACTTTTATAATTTTCAAAATTACTCTAAACAATCCGTCATGAAAATTGTATATAAAAGTATAAAATTAAACATCAAATTAATTTTGAGTGATTAAGAACATATTTCATTGTGATTTAATAAAAGTTATTTTACAATTTCAATGCACGATTCACTTATATATTTCACGTATACTGAGAACTCACAACAATTGATTATTGAAAACAAAAGAAATATACATAGAGTATTTTTAAAGCTTTAAAAATTGAAAAATTGAAAAACAAAATAAATTCAAAAAGAAAAAAAAAACAAAGACAATTGTTTTAAATGAAAAATTACTCGAAATATTTTTAAATATAGTAAAATGTCAATGTCTATAGTGATAGATATTGATCACTGATAGATGTCTATCAGTCTCTGTCAGTATTTATCGTTGATAGATATCTACCATTGCTAGATATCATTGATAGATATTTATCGGTGTCTATCACTGATAGATAGGGTTGGCAAAATTTCCCATCGAAGTGGAAAATCCTCAATTTAACCAAGGATAGGGTCAAACTAGGGACCTGCTCTGCTCCACTTCGGCCCCGTTATCAACACTACTACTCATAGATAATGACATTTTGTTATATTTATAAATAAATCAACTATTTTAATATATTTGAAAACGAATCGCCCCATAAAGAAAATCTATATAATTATTTTAAACCTAGAAAAGTAAAAAGTTATTGGAAAGTATTTTTTTTAAGTCGAAAATGACAACTAAGAATGTTGGTGGGAATCAATGTCCTTATTACTAAAGATTAAGTAAAGAAAATTTGTCTGAGCAACTTTTGCACTCCAACTTAAAACAACAAGTACTTTTTGTTTGTTTGAGTCTCAACTATTAACTGCTTTAGCTATCATTAGTCATAGTTCAATGATTGAGTTATTTATTTATTTTAAAAATTGAACGTTCAAATATCTACTCGACACATATATATATTGTTAAATCACAGGTTGACCTAAAAGCAAAAGTTAATGGGTGAAGACAAAATTAATATTATATCAACACTCTAACACTTCTCTTATTTATGAATTTGAAATATATAGAAGATTCAACAAGTGAAGATATCAATTTTAATTGAGGAGTATATGACACGATCACATAATCTTTTGTTCTTATGTCATATCAAATAACATGGAATTCTATCTCATCAATTGGTTATAAGAGAAGTAACTCATATCTATCAACATACACACGATTTTATTTTATTTTTCTATAGGTTATTTATTTAGTTTCCAAAATCATAAATTTTTAATATTTTTAATGTCTAAATAGAAGTTTCAAATCTCTAATTTTTTAGTTAATAGTATATATTTTATGTCTTGTCTAAATAATCCTCATTATTGAATTAATTAATATATATGATCATTAATTTGATAATATTATTTATATTGACATTTTAAAAAATATATTATATTAAACTTATTGCTTATGTGACAGTAAAAATAATGAAAACAAACTTTCGGAAGACAAGAAGAAACTTTAATTGGATTTAAGGTGCTTTTTATTCCCTCCATTAACCTCATATTAACTATTTCACAGATTTGTTATTGAAATTTTAGTAATTTAATAACTTTTTAAGTGTTTAAATTTTGAAAATAAATCATTTTAGAAAAAATTAAAATATTTGACAACCACTCAAAATAGCTTTTTAAACCCTTTCAAAATATATCTTAAACAATTTCTTTTATTAAAAAATATATTTTAAATAAAAATGACTTTTCTGAAAAATATTTTTTTCTTTAGTTAATCAAAGCATCTCTAATTTGTGTAATAGATATTTATATTATTTTTTTTAAAAAAAATATCTTTGGTCCGTAAGTTTGGTTTCAAAGTTTCTAGATGTTACACTTTTCATTCTTAATTGTTTGGTTTGATTTGAATTTAACCTCAAATATTACAATTCTACCATTGAGGTTCAGTTTCATTTTAATTTAGTTTTTATGTTTCAAGATTTACAATTTTAATATCAATTTTTTTACAAATGATTCGCTTTCAATCTTTAGTATTAATTGTATATGAATTAATTTACAATTATACTTTATAATTATTTTAAATAAAATAATAGATATTCACATCAAAAATTAAAAGTGAGTATTTAGTAAAAATTTGAGATTAAAAATTTAAATTTCGAAACATTATGACCATATTGGGGAAAAAAAGAACTCAACTTGAAAGTGTAACCTAGAAACTAAATGAAAAGTAGAGCCAAATTTAAAAATAAAATAAAATAATTTTTTTCTCTTATTTATTTATTCATAGTAATATCTTGTAAGAAAGTGAAAAAAGAGAGAGAAAAGAGGAAAGCTTGTTGAAGTGGCTGCAAAATAGAAGAGAATTCTTATCTGACAGCAGAAACTGGCCGCGGACAACACCACCTGGCCGGTCAGTGACCATAATGCAAACAGCAGAAATTTGACCGTTATGTTTGAATATGTCAAGTCAACAATCTTTTCTCACTAGTTATTCTCCTTCATCTCACAATTTTATTTTATTTTTTGAAAGATATTGTAATTAATTAAAGTGTGGGGTGGAGAATCGAACCTCAGACTTTGAGATCGATAGTACAAGTACTATGTCAACGCTCTTGTTGATTTCACAATTTTATTTTATCTTTTTCTATTTCAAATAAATAAAGAAAATTCCACTTTGATTGGTATGATAATTAAGAACATGTTTGGTAGATAATCTGAATTTTGTTTTATGTTTATAGATTTTCTGAATTTAGCAAATTTGCGTTTGACAGACAATTTGAATTTTAATTCTGAAAAAAGTTTTTGGATATTGTGATCCAAATAATGCAAATTGTAAAAAATAACATTTTTATGTTTTCGTTGTATCTAAGTTTTGAATTTTGAATTTTAAAGTGTTAGAATTATATTAAATAAATATAAAAATATTTAGGGTGTGTTTGGGGTGAAGATTATTTTTAAGACTATAATACCACCCCTTGCTACAGTAGATACTATTTTGTATTCCTTAATTAGTTACTTTCAACACTATTTTAAAAGCATTATTTGCTATAGTTTTTACTATTTTTTACCTTCATCATTTTTTTTTATTCATTGTTACAGTGTTTACTATTTTCTTCTCAAACTAAAATAGTTTACCCCTCAAACACAAACTATTATAACCAAAACTAAAATAATCTATACCCAAACACAAACTATTATAATCCAACTATAATAACCTAGGATTATAATAACCAATTCATTACTCCAAATGCCCCCTTAGAACTTCAGGATGTCATGTCATAAACCCAATTTCTTTTTTGAAAAATAGAATATGTATTATGTAATGTATTATAATATTATATAATTATAGAATTTAGAAATCTTTAAAAGAGAGATTTGATTTTCTTAATATCCTTTTAATCATTCATTATTTTGGTATACTCGTTGACTAAATTTATCTATTAATAGTTTAAAAAAAAAAAGAGATTTTCAAAATAAAATTAAAAAATTAGGAAACTATTTACACAAAATAATAAAATCTTAATCTTCTTATATAGAGCATAGAGACCATAGAAAATTATTGGCATAAATCTATCAATGTCTATTAATTTTTTTTTCTATTTTCTGTAAATAGTTTTGACATTTTTTCTATTTGGAAATTTTCAATAAAAAATTATTTTAGAATTTAACTTCTTTCTTTTTTTTAATACAAACATCGTGGGGGATTGAGCAACTTCCAACCTATAGGAATGTTCGGAGTTTTTATTACTATTCGGGTTGGAGTTTATAATATTTTTTTTTGATCATTTGAATGTTAATAAAAAAAAATTAGATATTATAAATTTTCCTTATTAAATTATATAACTATTATGTTATGAATAATTTATTTTTATTACTATGTTTAATATAAACTCTGTTTGAAGAACTACTTTATAAAAAAATATGTAGTTAGTGATGTAGGGTCCGTTTGCTGTGGAAAAATGGTTTTTTAAAAAACTTATTTTTATTTAAACATCCTTCGTGAATATTTATTAAAAAACATTTAAATGGTTATTTTAAATACTTATCAAACATTTATTTTTTTAAAAATGACTTATTTTTTAAAATTAAACACGTGAAAATATATTACAAACACACTCTAGTTGTATTCTTATAATATTCATCACGTGAAGAAATACATCAAAATTATCTCTCTGTTTAAATTTATTATCATAATGGCTCTAAACACGAAGTTTATGATAATGTGTAAATAGTTTTTGAGTTGAGTTTAGTTAAGGGCAGTCAATGAATTTATTTTATTATTTTTCAGTTTAACTAAATTACTTGTTTTAAATAATTAATTTAATTATTTATTTAAAATTTCCATTGATATGAGTTTACAAAACTTTTCAACTAAACATAAGTTTGTTTGGATAAGTTATACATACAACACTTTTCAAAATAGTGAACCCAATCCATTGTAATAGTTCCCGATTTATTCGATACTTTTTAAAATTTACATATATAGTAGACACAAAAATTGATAGTTTAGAGTCTATTAGATATAAATAAATTTTATTTTTAGTAGATAAGTAATTTAAAAATAACCAAAAATAGAAGTAATTAGACATAAATTTAAAAGTTTTAAGAATGTATTAGACATTTTTTAAACTTTATTTAGGAATTCATTGAACTAGACGACTTTTTAAAAGTTAAAAAAACTAAATATATATATAATATATATATATAAAATAAAAGTTTATATAGTTAAACTTAATTTAATCTTTATTATAACCCAAAAATAAAAAATAGAATATAATTTAAGTAGAGTTTGCATCTTTGCTTCAGTTATATTTTAGGTATTAACATTTTGATTGTTGTTATATGATTTTCTTTCTTTTTTTTTTTCTTTTGAATATGTATTGTAATTAAAGTGCAAGTGGGGGAATCGAACCTCGAAACCACGAGATTGATAATATGAACATTATACCAGTAGAGCTACGCTCTTATTGGCATTGTATGCTTTTCTTGCTAGTGCAGTTTTTTAGTATAATTAATGTGTATATGAGGATCTAAACCTTCAACCTCTAAAAGAAAAGTTTTTATTTAAAACAATTTCTACATGAATTGTGAGTAAAATGAAACGAAGTTGAAGAACTTGTGATTTAGCTATTTGTCGAACTAGATTGTAAAAAAAAAAAAAAACCATTGAAGACTCAACAATTACACTTTTGAAATCATATACACATAAAATGCACAAAACAAAATGTGCCTTTAATTTGCTTTTAAGTGTTGCAATGTCGACTATGTAACTAATATTGGTGAAATTTTATCAATAATTCTACATACGAGACTATGATTTTATATCGTATTACAATAAAGAGAAGAGGATTTTATTAGTCTCAGATTAAGACACAAACAAAATATAACTACAAAAACTATAGTGAAACACAATCTAAAACTCGTTATCGTTCTTTAAGAAATACAATGTAAACTCGCTAAAAAATAGGAAAGATACTTATAACATTTTTGTTTTCTAAAAAACATGCCCATTACCTTATAATATGATTTCATAGCCATCTTTTAAAAAAAGGAAAAAAAAAACTTGTTATTGTATTTAAAATTTAGAATTTCAAAAGCATTCTAAAAAAGTAAAAAGAAAAAAGAAAAGGAAAGGAAGAAAACTAAAGTCTCAATTTAAAAAATAATAATAATAAAATTAGAAAGAAAACAAAAGAACTTGTTTATCCAAGCAAGAAACCAAACATCCCCACAAATTTTGGGGCCTTTTGGCCGAAATGTATGGTTTCTTCCAGGAAAGGGGAAAGAAAATTCCTTGATTTTGGGCTTTAGATTATTCGCATCATTGACTATTTTGCCATTTCTTTTAATAGTTTAAAAGGGTAGTTTGAAGTTCGGTTTAAATAATTAATTTTGGTTTTTGTACTTTAGTGCTCATTTTTATTCCCATATGCTTCAACCTTGATTCATTTTGATGCTTTCAAAATATTCGTTTTGGTCCTTGTACTTTCAAAAAGTGACCATTTTGGTCTTTTCATTTCCATTTTACTTTATTTTTAAGGGGTGTGAAATTGTTACTTTTTAGAAGTTCAAGGAAAAAAAAGAACAAAATTTGAAAGCATAAAGACAAAGTGAACATTTTAAAAGTAACAGGACCAAAATGAAACAAAGTTGAAAGTATAGAAACCAAAATGAACATTTTAAAAGTACAAGGATTAAGATGAACAAAAGTAAAATATAAGGACCAAAATAGTATTTAAACTCTTGAAGTTCTAACCTTTTGGTCGTTGTACATGACTGAACTGTCTCAATTATGTTTGAGAATTTCGTTTATTCAAGGTGATCCCCAAAACAATAATAAGAATAACCTGAATAATGAATTGATAATCAATCCAAGAATGTTAAGTAAATTTGGCTTGAAAAGTTTGATTTCAAATATAAAAAAGAAAAGGAGAACTTATTATCTTCAAAGATTTTGAAAGTCTCTTCCAGTTTAATTGATTCAAACTAGATTGAAAGTTTTAGGCATTATGAACACAAGAATACAAAAAAAGCATAAAGGCTTAAGAAACTAAAACTCTCATATAATAAAATCATTCTAATTTTCATTTTACTTCAAATGTTGAAAATACAAAACAATTTAAACTAAATGAAATGTCACTATGAAAGAATACAACCTTTCACCTATATAATCGAGTCCAACACAAAAACCTTTTAACTCTATATTCATGGACGTTTATAAATGTAAATACATGAAATTTAGTCGACATAAGGCAATAAGGATGCGGATGAATTTGGATTTTCATTTTCACAGCATCTCTTAGGTGGCCTTAAACTTAAAAGATTATAACTCTTCATCATAATTTGGAAACTTACTTTGGATGTAAGCATTTAATGCTTCAACAAGACTTTTAGCTCTAGCTCTTGTCATTGTATTTATTTCCTTATCATAGGTAGGGAATTCAAATCTTCAACATCTTGGTAGAAGAAACAAATCATGGATTAAAATTTGGAATTTTGAAAGTACATTGTCTAAATTATTAAATATTAAAGTTTAGAGGTTAAAATGTTACTAAAATTAATGTACAAGTACCTTTAAGAAAAAATTGTGATGTATAGTAACAACAAAAATTTTGCTAATGAAAAATACCTAAACTATTGAAGTATTTGCAAAAATGACTAATTGGATATTTGTAGTTGATATGAAGAAATTTCTTTTCATTTATATCCCTAGTATATCTATGTATTTACTTAACAATATCAACAAAAAGTTGACAGTTTTTTTTTTTAATTAAAAAAGATAAAAAGATGGGTTATTATTACTCGTCCTAACTTTTTTTTTTCTGATCTTTTTTATGAAAACATTAGTGTAACGACCCGACCTTTATTGACAAGAGTCATTACTCTTATATGCATATTTACATTCAAAACATTCTGACTAATAAAGTAAAATATTTATTGAAACAAAGATAACTATTTCAAATCAATTTATTAAATCTGTAAAATAAACAAGTAGATAAAAAACCTTTTTTGCTCAGGAACTCTAAAAACAAAACTAAGAAAAATAAAGAAAATAACATCAAATTATTAAAAAAATTTGTCTAACAACAAGTTCAAAATATTCAAACAACTGGAAAACATACACTCAGCTGAAGCGGTTTTCATGTTTCATATGGCTTGGTCACGGGTCCCTTTCGTCACTCGTTGGTTTGTTCCGGTCCTTACCTGAAAAACATAAAATAAGAAAGGTTTAGTATAAAAATAGTCAGTAAGTAACTCCATTACTAGGGCCAGGTCATTTTATATCCTATAAATGCAAACAGGTGGGACATATACACATAATAATTAACCACTCAGGTGGTCGTCTAGTGAATGGTTTAACCTGTCCTAACATGGAGCTGTAATATGGTGTGAACTCGTCGGTCCATAGATCTATAACATATTGCAAACTCATTAGTTTTCGGAGCTGTAATGTAATTGTAAACTTGTCAGTTCACGAAACTATAATGTAATTGTGAACTTGTCAGTTCACGGAGCTGTAATGTAATTGTGAACTTGTCAGTTCATGGACTTGTATGTAATTGTGATAGGATGGTCGCTAACACATTACATGGAATCTATCATAGCATTTCGTATTAATACATGCCTTAGGGTCCCACACATAAACATATATGTAAATAACATCGTGCACATGATTCAACTCTATTCATATCATACTAAGAATATCATGTCATGTCATGCTTCTAAATTCCATCCAAACAATTCAAATAATATGTTACGGTCTGAGTCGCCTAGCTTGAGGGTAATAAAGCTACTTACCTCAAAATATAAGATCATAGCATTCCGTATTAATACATGCCTTAGGGTCCAACACATAAACATATATGTAAATAACATCGTGCACATGATTCAACTCTATTCATATCATGCTAAGAATATCATGTCATGTCATGCTTCTAAATTCCATCCAAACAATTCAAATAATATGTTATGGTCTGAGTCGCCCTAGCTTGAGGGTAATAAAGCTACTTACCTCAAAATATAAGTCCAAATATTGTACTTCAAGCAACAAATAGTTGATGATGAAAATAAAGAGTGTTGAACTAGAACCTAACAACACAAAAACCCAAATTTAATTCATCTTTCAAAGCCCAAATTCCATCCACCAATTTATGTAATTAATCTTCGAATAATTTACCCAAAGCGAACTTGATCAACAGTCAAGCCCAAGCTTTGGCTCCAAAATCTCCACCAAAATATTTTAAAACAACCTTTAATTTCCAACCTTCAAAATTATCATAAAACCC
>NW_024064915.1:698756-717077 GCF_009727055.1 Benincasa hispida | reverse complement strand
ATAATTAAAAATGTTAATAAATAAATCAAGAAGGAGTTGTTTGGCTCACTGCGTTGAGTTCATGTCTATAGTTTAAATGTTCTCTAAAGTTTGTATGTCTGTGGAGTTCATATGTATGCGATGCTGAGTTAATATCTAAAGGATATCTGGTGCAGTTTTTTAATACATAATAACTGTTTGTATGATAATCATTTTTGTTTGAAATTTTTTTTATTCACACACGCATGCACCGCATTTTTTTTTTTTTTTTTTGTTTAACATACATATATTGTTGGAAGTTTTAGGATATGAGATTTAGGGTTTACTTTTGGACAATGCATGAGCAATCATTTTAACAAATTATGCATGTGACGTCTAGTTGAATAATTTTTTTTAGCACTTTTGATATTCTTTTTAAATAAAAACACTCGTGTCTAACAGAATTTTCTCAAAAGTTTTTTACATACAAGTTTGTTTGAATTTTTACATGATAAAAGTGATTTTATTAATGTTAAATTCCTATAAAGAACGACTATAAAAATACTATGAACTAATTAAAAATCAGGAATTCAACGTTCTGCATAACTTACGTACTTTTGTGTCAACAAAGGTGTTTTTATTGACAATTTTTTGTGTCAATTAAATATAAACATTTAATCATGTTTTATATGTATTTTAAATCAATAGTTACTTTGAAATTTAAATTAAGGTTTTATTCATGGTTTTATGTCACAAGCGTCAACAAAACAAAAATATGTGTCAACAAAGCTCAAATTTGTAGTAGTAATAATTTAAAACAATGGTCAAGAGTTGGTGGAGTGACTGCCATAGGAGGTCATCGGAGTTGGCCCTCAATAGTGGTAATTGGATGTTGCCAGAGTTGGCTGCAGGTGGTAGTTGCCAAAGTGACTTTCGGAGGTGGTCGCTGGAGTTGGGTGTCAAAGGTGGTCACTGAAGTTGGTCGTTGAAGGTGGTCGCCAGAGTTGAGCAATGAGACATCAGTAGTGACGAGAACTGAGTGTACTATTGGTAGACATGGTATAAAATGTCGGTGACATACAATGTTAGCCTCCCAAACAATGAATTGAGTTCATATCTCAACTCATCTCATCTCACCTCTCCACCCAAACACTCTTTTATTATCAACTAATATTTAATGGATAGCTATTAAATGATTATTTAAATTAGAATCCAATTTCTATAGGTTAGATGTTCAATCTTGCCACTACAATACAATACTTTTTATCTTTATTCGATAGTGATTTTGTTGAGTTGTCATGACCAACCAATATGCATTACCTTTGACTTATATAAAGTAGGTTAAAATACCTTTTTCAACAGAAAAAAAAAAAAAAAAAACATAGGTTAAAATCATATATTGATTTTTATACTCTGTATTCGGTTTCATTTGATTTAATTTTAATCTATTTAATTTTCATTAATCTTGAGTTTAGTATTTCAAATGTTTTTTTTTAAATTATGAATGGTTAAATAATAATAATTTTCGAATAAGAAAATACACTATGCAATTTTGATTTATTTAGGTAATAGGTAATAGGTAAGGTATCAATTTTTGGATTTGTTTCTTATATGCGGGTCTTAGCAAAAAAGGATTAAGTTATTTCGGTAAATACATTCAACCAACTCCAATCCTTTTACCCATTAACATATTTTCAATGGAATGTTAATATATGGATATTTTTTTCTTAGTGAATAGAGGTTAAAATTTGACATTTAAAAGTACATAAATCAAAATTAATTTTGGAGCCAAAGTTTGGGCTTTGAATGTCGATCAAGTTAAGCTTGGAAATGATGAACCCAAAAATCTCCACGTAAAAATATGTATTTTTGTAATTTTTATTAAACTTTACTGAGGAGAGAGATGTTAAGAAGAAAATTAAAAAAAAAATAAAAAGTTACTATTTTAAAAGGAAAACGATTTGAAAGAGGTATAGAGTTGAATTGCATGAGCTCTAAACAGAGTAAAAATTCTGACCCGATTTGTTTCTTCTCTGTACTAACTCCATAACTGCTCAAAAGTTGGATTAGGTTCATTTTTTTTTACAAAGAAATAAAGATAAATTATTAATTATTTGGTTTTGATTCTCTTTGATTCCTTCTAATTGTATGATTTCATTGCAGATTTTCTTACAGGAAAGCCTGCTGCTACTCTTGAAATGTTCCCTTCTTGCCAGTAAGGTTTCAAAACCCCCAATTGGTAAAACTCTTTAATACCCATCTCATAAAATTTAAAAAAAATCTCATTTTCTTGTTTTTGAATTGTCAGAGAGTACAGATTCTATGAACAATACTCTCATTAGCAAAATAGAATTGGAAATGGAAAGTGAATCACCAATGAGTAGAAGAAGAGGATGTTCTTCAAATCAAGAATTGTTATTTGATCAAAATCATCATCATCATCTTCTTCAACTTCTTCATCTTCAATCAGAATTTGAAGATATGTCTTGAGAACAGAACATCATCACACAACTCAATCTCCTCCAAAGAAAAGGTTCTTTTTTGTTCATTAAATTATTCTTTTTTTTTTTTTTTCTGATCCCAATAAATTAAAAGGAAATCCAATTCATGGGCAGAGTTCTTTTTTCTGACTTCTGGCAGATTTTCTGACAATTAATTGATATGAAAATAGAGAGAGATATAAAGAATCTTTATTACCTTGCTTTGGCTTTATAAAATGACCAAACTGTTTCTCATTCTTCAATACATAATCAAAAAATTACCATACGAATTATGGAAGAAAACAATGTGTTTTGCTTTCCTTCTCAATTTGATAACACTCAAACTCAACAACAATTTCATAATCACAATTCTATTTCCCCTCAAAACTCTGTCAGCAATCTATTTTATCTACAATATTACGTATTAATATATATTTGAGAAAGCAAATAATTTTATCTACATTTGCAAGTATATTTACAATATAAATAAAACTATAAATTTAATGGATTAAACGATGAAGTGACAAGATGAGGACCTAATGGGAACTAATCCATCTGATGATTAGCGGGTCATGCAGTCAGTAGGGCCAGAGTCGCATCAACAAATCAACCATTAGCATAACCATAAGATTAGACTGGAAGCATAACTTACACCTAATTAAAACTTGATTTTAACGTAATCGTGAACAACATAATGCATGGGCTCCCTGGTAGAGAAACGTGTTCTAAACATGTAATGCAATATAACAATTAACATAACCATGCAACATAATAAAGGTACACTACCATAGAACGTTTGCCCTTACGTCATCATTCTTTGTTTGTATTCAATTTTGGGTTTTTCCATGTATCTATAAGATCGTGGCCAAATTCAACGCATAATTCGCGCTTCTGTCCAAATCTCGCTCATTCTGCTCTTAAAATCTCGCTCTCTCGTTTTCTCGCTAGGAATTCACTCTGTCCAGCTTTCTTGCTGGAAATCCGCTCTCTCCACTCTCGCTCTCAATTTTCTCTTCCGTCTCGCTCTCTCCAGCTTCGCTCTCGTCCGCTCCCGCTTCGCTCGTTAAGCTTTTCATCGTAAGGGCTCTCGCTCCGCTCCCGCTCCCGCTCGCTTAGGCTTCCATCGTAACGGCTCCCGCTCCCGCTCGCTCCCGCTCGCTCCCGCTCTCGCTCTCGCTCGCTCCAGGTCTCGCTAAGTAGCCTCTTTACTCTCGCTCTCTCTAACTTTCTCGCTACAATTCTCGCTCTCTCCAATTTTCCTTCAATCTCGCTCTCTCCAGGGATTCGCTCTCTGTACTCTCGCCAGCTCCAATCTCGCTAGCATCTCGCTGGGTTTCTCGTCTCCATTTTTTCTCGATCGGCAGCTCTCTTCTCAGAATCTCGTTTTCTCCAGTTTTTTTCTCCCACTTTCTCCGCTCCGCTCGCCCTTGATAAAAATTTCCAATTTCCAATTATTATATATTTTTTTAATTTTTTTTCCTTCTAAATTTCCACCCTTTAAATAAAATTTCATCCTGCTTATTATTTGACATTAATTTCCTGTATGCGTACAAATCTGGGTCGTTACAATTTCCAATTTTCGAATAAGAAAATACACTATGCAATTTTGATTTATTTAGGTAATAGGTAATAAAAAATTTGGGTTTATGACATGACATACTAATTGTCATGTCATAAATCCAAATTTCTTTTTTGAAAAATAGAATATGTATTATGTAATGTATTATAATATTATTTAATTATAGAAAAAAATAATATAAAAATGTTAATAAATAAATCAAGAAGGAGTTGTTTGGCTCACTGCGTTGAGTTCATGTCTATAGTTTAAATGTCTCTAAAGTTTGTATGTCTGTGGAGTTCATATGTATGCGATGCTGAGTTAATATCTAAAGGATATCTGGTGCAGTTTTTTAATACATAAATAATCTGTTTGTATGATAATCATTTTTGTTTGAAATTTTTTTATTCACACACGCATGCACGCATTTTTTTTTTTTTTTGTTTAACCAACATATATTGTTGGAAGTTTTAGGATATGAGATTTAGGGTTTACTTTTGGACAATGCTTGAGCAATCATTTTACAAAATTATGCATGTGACGTCTAGTTGAATAATTTTTTTTAGCACTTTTGATATTCTTTTTAAAATAAAAACACTCGTGTGTCTAACAAAATTTTCTCAAAAGTTTTTTACATACAAGTTTGTTTGAATTTTTACATGATAATGATTTTTATAATGTTAAATTCCTATAAAGAACGACTATAAAATACTATGAACTAATTAAAATAGGAATTCAACGTCTGGCATAACTTCGTACTTTTGTGTCAACAAAGGTGTTTTTATTGACAATTTTTTGTGTCAACTTAAATATAAACATTTAATCATGTTTTATATGTATTTTTAATAAATAGTTACTTTGAAATTTAAATTAAGGTTTTATTCACTGATTTTATGTCACAAGCGTCAACAAAACAAAAAATCGTGTGTCAACAAAGCTCAAATTTGTAGTAGTAATAATTTAAAATATGGTCAAGAGTTGGTGGAGTGACTGCCATAGGAGGTCATCGGAGTTGGCCCTCAATAGTGGTAATTGGATGTTGCCAGAGTTGGCTGCAGGTGGTAGTTGCCAAGTGACTTTCGGAGGTGGTCGCTGGAGTTGGGTGTCAAAGGTGGTCACTGAAGTTGGTCGTTGAAGGTGGTCGCCAGAGTTGAGCAATGAGACATCAGTAGTGACGAGAACTGAGTGTACTATTGGTAGACATGGTATAAATGTCGGTGACATACGATGTTAGCCTCCCAAACAATGAATTGAGTTCATATCTCAACTCATCTCATCTCACCTCTCCACCCAAACACTCTCTTTTATTATCAACTAATATTTAATGGATACTATTAAATGATTATTTAAATTAGAATCCAATTTCTATAGGTTAGATGTTCAATCTTGCCAACGCATTTCAAAAAAAAAAAAAAAAAAAAAAACTACCAATGGAGCTATTGTTTTATGTTAATGAATCACAAATATTCTATTTATATTCTTTATTCGATAGTGATTTTGTGAGTTGTCATGACCAACCAATATGCTTACTTTGACTTATATAAAGTAGGTTAAAATACCTTTTCAAACCAAAAAAAAAAAAAAAAAAAAAAAAAAAAAAAAAAACTAGGTTAAAATATCATATTGATTTTATACTCTGTATTCGGTTTCATTTGATTTAATTTTTAACTATTTAATTTCATTGAGTTTAGTATTTCAAATGTTATTTTTTAAATTATGAATGGTTGAATAATAATAATAATTTTCGAATAAGAAAATACCCTATGCAATTTTGATTTATTTAGGTAATAGGTAATAGGTAAGGTATCAATTTTTGGAATTTGTTTCTATATATGCGGGTCTTAGCAAAAAAGGATTAAGTTTTTCGGTAATACATTCAACCAACTCAATCTCTTTTACCCTTAACATATTTTCAATGGAATGTTAATATGGATATTTTTTTCTTAGTGAATAGAGGTTAAATTTGACATTTAAAAGTACATAAATCAAAATTAAATGACATCCGAAATATAATAATCAAAGTAATATTTTAACTAATAAACTTGACAAAGCCATAAAAAAAATTTCATGTACATCTAATCAAAACAAAGTTAAAATTAGGTCAGTTGTAATTATATAAATTCTCTCTTGATCTTCGGAAACTTCGAATGACACAAACTTTGAAAAGTCTCATTTTAATAGAGATGTAACTTAGTCAAATTTACTTGTCATTATTTTGCCTAAAATTCATAGCTCAATTTAATATACAGTGAGAATTCTTGACATACTAATGATGTAAAATTCGACAACCAAACATTCCTTTTATGCATTGCATATGGTCAAACATAACAGTAGACTTTTTCCCTTCTTCCTTCCTATTAAAACTTTATTATGTACTACTTTTGAATTAATTATTCAATTTCTTCAATGGCTTAAAACCTTTTCAAATTTAGATTTTTCTCGATTTATTAGCAATTGTTTCATTTTATATCGAGAGAGCGTAATTTTTATGTCGGTCCTTCTTTTATTAATTCTTATCTAACATTTATGTTAGATGATATAAGATTAAATTTACCTTCACTTACAAATTTAAGCTTTTGAGTCAATCGGGATTTAAAGATGATATTAGAATAGATTTTTATCATATTAAATAAGATTTAATTTAATTTATGATTAAATTCTAATTTGTTAAACACCATTTGTCGAAAGTGCATTTATCGAAAATTTGGAAGTGTTGTGCTTATAAATAAATGAATCGTAATTCAGTTGACATAAGCTTTTACTAATCAATTTTGAAGTTAGAGGTTCATTTCCTTATTCCACATATGGTAGAAAAAAATGAGAACAGAATAAATTAAATATTTTTAATACGTTCATCTATCAAATTTTTCTTCCATAATAATTTTATAGAATAAATATTTGATTGTTCATGAATGTTATTTTTTCTGGAGTATTTACCAAAATACGAAGTGCACATAATTAAGTGGTAATTGACATGTATGAACCTTTTGTAACAACCAAATTTGTACGCATACATACAAAAATTAAATGTCAAATGTTAAACAGGACGGAATTTTATTTAAATGGGTGGTAAATGTAATACCCTAACCCTAATTTAGAAAGCAGGAAAACAAATAAAATATATAATTAAGAATGAAAAATATATAAACTTAATAGGAAAATCGGGTGGAAATTTAGAATTGGAAAAAAATAAGAAATTTATTAATTATCCAAAAATAATGATAAGGGGAGAATCAGGGAGGATTAATTAGAAATTGGACGCTATCTAATTCAGGAGCAAAGGCCGTAGATAACTTTTTGTTTGGGCACTGCTCATTGGAAAAATTGGAGGTGAAATTGCCATTACTCTTAAAATTTGAAAGAGTTAAAAAGGGGAAGTGGAATCCACAAGCATGATGAAGGCAACCAACGCGTAAAAACTAGCGAGATTTGAGAGAAAATTGAAGAGAGCAAAAGTGGAGAGAGCGAGATTGGAGAGAAAATTGGAGAAAGCGAGAGTGGAGAGAAAATTGGAGAGAGCGAGATTCTCAGCGAGACAGTGGGAGAGAGCAGCGCGAGAGCGACGACGAGAGCCAAACCAGCGAGAGCGAGAGCTAGAGAGTCACAAGATCCAAACCAACGAGAAAGCTGGAGAGAGCGAGATTATGAGAATAGAAAGAGCGAGATTTGGACAGAAGCGGGGATTATGGGTTGAATTTGGCCACGATCTTATAGATTATACATGGAAAACCCAAAATGGAATACAAACAAAGGTGGATGACGTAAGGGCAAACGTTAGCCAAAATTAGGTGTCTTATTAAGAGAAATTCTTAACCTAAGTAATTTTAAAAGAGCCATGTGTAGGATGAGTTGTCACACAGAGAAGAGCTGAAACAACTATAATAGAGGCTTTAGGCTGAAAGTTAAACGATTCTCAAACAAAACTTAGTAGTAAAAATCGTGTGAAAATGGTGAAGTAATTCTGTTAGTTAGAAGGAGGAAAAGCAAGGAAGTGCTGCCTAAAATTTCCTTTTAAGAGGGAAAGCTCTACTGATTAAACCATAGGGAATAATAAGGAATAACTAGGATCGCAGTCAAAGTAAGTAGTTATCTCACCATCTTTTTAAGTGTTTCAGTGTAGTGTACCTTTAATATGTTGCATAATTATGTTATTGTTATGTTGCATTACATGTTTAAAATACGTTTATCGACAAGGGACCCATGCATTATGTTTGTTCATAAGATTAAATTTTAATTAGATAAAAGTTATGCTTTTAGGGCTAGCAGGGTATGTATGGTTGTGTGCACCCCTCTAGTCCAATCTTACTGTAACATCCTACACCTTTTTATTTTATTTTATAATAATTGTAAAACTTTTCCCTTTTCAGTAATTGTCCTTAGTTGAAGGACATGTTTGGAATTCTGAATTTAAGTATAAAATGGAGGATTTAAATGTTGTCGTGGAATTTATTCAAAATTATTCAATTTGAAAAGTTATGGCAGGAATTATTATTTAGAAAAGGAAAAGATTAAATAGTATAAAGTGGGTTAAGGAAGGATCTAATTAGAGTTATACTTTTTCCTTTTATTATTATTATTATATTATTTTAGTAATTTTTTTAAAATAAAAAGGACCCCCCCCCACCACCACCACCTTCTCCCTCACTCATGCAGCCCGCTCCGTTTTCTTCTTCCTTGCGCACACCAGCCGCTACACCTCAGTCGTGTGCACCTCCAACCGACCACCATTCATCCGACTCGGAAGCGTCGCACGTCGCTTTCAACCGGTTGCACCACTGGATCTAGCCCCCGCGTGCCATCAGTCACCACAGCCATCGACCTCCCCCAACTGCTTGCTCGCCATTCGTGGGTTTCGACTGACCAGATCCCACCAGTCAGACCAACGCCGCTCGCCGTCGCGTCGTCCCTTTCAGCCATTCGTTCCGTCCGCGAGACCAGAAAGCTCTCCAGCCGCTGCCGTGAGCCTCGTCCAGCTGGGCCGCTCGTTCCAAATTCCCTCAGCCACGCGTCGCCGCCCAGCCTCACCACTGTCGGTCGCCATTCTGCCCACTCGGGTCCGCTTTGGTCTTTGTTCGAATCTTGGATTAAGGGTAAGTGTAAATTGTTTTGATTGGATTCCTTGAGGATTTTGAGTAGTCACTAGAGATTGGCCTTGAATTATTGGTAAAGAATTTAAACCCATTCCCAATGGGTAACCAAAACAACGAGAAATCACTGAAACCTTATCCAAAATCTAAAATTCTGGTGAGACCAAAGCAAAACCTGACGAGAAGGAGTCAAGGATGTCCGATGGCGCGCGGCTGAAAACGCGATCGAGGGTTGGGCATCGGATCTGGCAGCACGGCTTGAAGAAGAAGAATGGCACGGGGCGTGGCGACCTCGCTGCGATCTCAGATGGCGGCGCGAGAACTTTGGCAAGCAGCAAACAGCTTAAAGTGTTAGACGACGACTGGATGGTTGGGCATGGAAAGGAGACGAGGGAGAGAGATAGATCCAGGGAACCATTGTAACACCTCACACATTTTTTAGTAATAATGTAATTTCAGTAACTTTGTTATTTGGAATTTCAGTAATTGTTATTAGTTGGAGGGCATTTTTGGAATTTTGCACTTCAAATATAAGTGCGAGAATTTAATTGTTGGCGTGAAATTATTCAAATTGGAAATTAATGACAAGAATTAATTTTCTTTTGAAACGGAAATAATTTAATAGTATAAAATGGAAAGAAATTTAATAGATAAAATGGAAAGGAATTTAATAATATAAAACAGAAAGGAATTAAATGTGATTATATTTATTTCCTTTTTTGTTTTACTATTATTATTATTATTATTATTTTAAAAAAACTCTTTCCCTTTCTTCCTCGCGCACCCGTGGGCACCCCCCCTTCAGTTTCTTCTTCCTCCAGCCGAGACCCTAGCCGCCGCTCCAGCTGTCCTCGCTTGGCTTGTCACATGCGACCGACGATCTCTTCTTCAGCCCATCACAATGTGTTACTTTTTATGGGTTTTCTTGAAGATTTTTACTATCCATCAAGTTTTGGCTTCCATTTATTATTACCCATTGTGTTTGGGTCATAGATTCGAGCACTAGTGGAATTTTATGGTAGAAGTGTGTTGTCAGGCATTGCGAAGGATTAAGTTGGGGTCGCAAACGAACTTAAGTTCGAAACTAATTTTGGACCAAGCAATGTTTTGGTAAGTATATTAAGCCTTCGAAGGATTAAATTAAAATATAGTTGTTGTGTTTTTAGGTTCTAACCACTATTATTGAATTGCCTAGATTGAGAAATTTGTTTAAGAGATCGAAGGCAGTTTTGGAACAAGCTACACTTTGGGCTTGATTCAAGATTCATCTAAGCGAGGAGAAAGATTAAATTGCTTGCCACTTAGGCGTAATTTGAGGTAAGTAATCTTACTACTGGAACTGCCCACGGGCCAAGCATTAGTTATATGCTAGCGTGTTAAATGAAGGTTATAGCAGAATGACAACATCAAAGATTGATAGTATAACATGATTAAAGTATGTTCTATTTATGCACATAGACACTTGAATGCTAGTATAAGATGGTATGTGCTTCCATGGTTGTATTTGATCTGATGATGTTGAGGTATACATGTATGTTGTAGAACCATGATGTTGAGGTATATGTGTATGTTGTAGAGCCCTGATGTTGAGATTTATATGTATGTCATAGATTCGTACAGTGATGATTATGATGTTGAGACTGTGTAAATGTTCTTACTGATTAGTTAGATGCCCATTAGATTTTGGTTTCCTTCGGGATTCACCAGTTTGTGTTTCCTTCGGGATTCACTAGTTTGTGTTTCCTTCGAGATTCACCAGTTTGTGTCTCCTTCGGGATTCACCAGAAGTAGTGGGTATACTTAACTACAGTAGGATAGGACTCAGTCTTCTTCTTGTTTAATGTGTATGTGTGTCCCATGAGGACTAGAGCAGTTTATATGTTTCACCAGAGGTGGGTATCTAGGGGACATAGATGCCCAACTTGACCCTAGTAGTGGGGTTACTTACTGAGTATTTTATACTCATTCTTTCTCATGTTGTTGTTTCAGGTAAGGGTAAAGATGCACCGACGATGGACAAGCAGAATTTGTGATCGAGCCACTAGGACTAGTTTTTACGCTTCTGCATCATGAGATTTAGAGTTCTTTTCTTGTTTCTCTTAATTTTTAGTGATGTTTAAAACTTACTTTTAAGAATCGCTTTTCAAACTTATTTATTATCTTTTATGATTTATGGGTACCCTACTATTGATTTAGTATTTGAATTTAATGAAAGTCTTTTGAACTTACCTTATTTAATTAGCATTTATTTCGCCATAACCGAGTGTCGTTTTGAGTTCCATCCATGCATGTATTTAGTAACGGCCTAACTTAAGTCCTAGGGGGTAGGGTTGTTACAACCATTCTTTAGGGGGATTCTCCCAGGGTGCCTCGAAGCGATGCACGAAAACGTTATCCAACCTAATGAGAGAGACCGTTCATAATAAAAGTAACCAGATTCATCTTTTGTCAACAACTCTAAAAATTCTCACAGGTCTTTCTAAGATATTCTCCCATGTTCATAACCTAGAGCATTATCTCATTGCAAGTAACCCTCGGGAACTATTTTCCTTGTTTTGCTTTCTACACTTTTTTCTCTGCAAGGTTTTGTGGGCAGTTTCTCTTCAAATGCCCATCCTCGCTGCAGTATAAACATTTTCCTTTGTCTGCAGCTTTGGCCTTGCCTTTGCGGCCTGTAGAAGTTTTCTTTTTCCCTTTCCCTTGTTCTTCTTCAAGGGAATACTCTTATTCTTAGAAGAAGAAGCAACACCAGGCTTTTTAGAGGACGATCCTCTTTTTCTCAACAGCGGAAACATTTACCTTTGCTTTTTGTCCTTTTATTCTCAAATGAATTGAAAAGCCTGTAGCTCATTGAGAAGTATAGTCAGGTTATATTCTATCTTGTTCATTAATGTGTTTTTACAGGATTACAAGAAGCTCTTAAAAAAAGACTCAAGAATAAAACCGACTTGGCTATTCTCATCTACGACAACTCTGTTTACCTCTATCACATTGAAATGGACCATCATGTCTAGGACATGTTCTCTAATAGAGGCCCTTTCTTTCATTTGACAGTTGTAAACATATTTGATAGCATCATGCCTCAGGGAGAAGGACGATTGTCAAAACATCCCTCGTAGAGATTCCATATCTCTTTGGCAGTACTTATGCTTTCTTTCATGTTTCTTAGCCAAGATATCATATATGTTGGCAAGAATGTGGACATGGGCTTTCTCATTCGCCTTCGTCCATCTGTCATATGCTTCCCGAACAGTTCAGTTTGCATTTGAGCTAGGGATGGAAGGACATTCCTCTGTCAAAACCAACCTTAAATCATTTATCACCAGTATTGTGTTCAAATGTGATTTTACTGTAGCATAATTGTCCCCAGTTAATTTATCCAAAGCCAATAATTGTACTAATGAACTAGTCATTCCGAAAATATAAATAAATTCTTTGTTAGTGAATTGCTTTTAAACCCAATCATGTCTTAGCAAAGTAATAATGTACCCAAATTTCATTATTTTTGCAACGATACTATAGTGAGTTAGAATAGGTGCTACCGAGGGGTAATCAAATATTCATTCACTAAAGCAAGACATTCTTGACTAAATACCATCTCCAGAATAACTCATATTCCGATAGTCATTTAACTACCATTTTTTGTCAGAACTTACTAACACTTTAGTAATTTCGAAAGTGTAACCCTCCATTTTCAGATCTTAGAGGTTGGCCCCAGTGATACTACCGAATTGGAAAGTCAAGGTTGGAAAATGACCTAATAAATCCTATCCATTTCTGGAGTTTGAGTTGTTCCGAATTCTATGTTATAACCCTCCGAGGGAATAGCCGTTGTTAAATAACTAGCAAGGCCGACATAAATACGACAAGCAGGCGTAAGATAGGATGCATAGGATGCCCTCATTCCTCATGTCAATACAGTAAACAACATTATAAAGTAAGAGTTCATAGTTAGCTTAGGATTAAGATCGAGTTACCTAGGTCATCTAAGCGAAATAGTCAGTCTTAAACAGTAAACAACGTTATAAAGTAAGAGTGACTTATTTCTTGGTCTGATCTTATGCAAACTCATTGCATAGGACGCCCTCACTTCTTATGTCAATACATAAATGAATTAGGATCACTTTGTTTGTAGCACCTTATAACAAATTGAATTACAGAGTGGGCCGCATCCGATAGTATTACTAGAATAAGGCACCCAACCTTATTCATATACTATAGATCATTTAGACTATTTACTCGAACTTGATCCACTCTTATGTTTCCACATAAAGTTCAAGTACTCATGTAATAGTCATGGATCTTTTAGCTTATTGAATTTATTTCTAAAACGAAATAAGCAATTCATATATTTAATACAACTCTATTGAATCAAACTTCAATAACAACTTTATTGATTTGCAAAATGAGTTTATCGTTTACAAACCACGAGTTTTAGGACATAAAACCCAACATCAATTTCATCATTCATTGCTTCTATCCACTTTCTTGCATTTGCACAACTTACTGCTTCTTCAAAGTTAGAAGGTTCTAAATCAGTATCCTGTTCTGAGGCATTTAGAGCTAGATTGATATAGTCATCATACCTTGAAGGTGGTACAATAGTTCTCCTTTGTCTGTCTTTATTTAAGGTATAATTCCTTAGATCGGGTCCCTCTTGCTCAGTGTCAGAGGTTGTCTCTTCTTCTTCTTCATATCGAGACACTTGGCCACTGGTATCACTAGAAATTGAGCTTAAGAGAACTGAAGTAGGCATAAGTGAGTGCTCCACCTCAATTGTATTTGTCTGCTCTTAAGGTGTTTGTTCAGGTGTGTTAGTTTTCCGCATAAACCTTTTAGTCTCCCTAAAGATAAAATCTCTGCTAGTTACACATTTCTTCTTAGTAGATGCCATAGTATGAAGCCTTTCACTCCTTTAGTGAACCTCAAAAGCATGCATTTGACAGCTCAGCCATTCAGCTTCCCTTTGCTCTGATGTAAAAAACCAATACACCCAAAAACCCTCAGATTACTCAGATTAGGTGGGTGATTGGTCAATTTTTCTTCGGGGGTAAGTAGATCTAGAGAAGCATGAGGGCATTTATTTAGTGTGTAAACTGTATAGGAGGCTGCTTCAGCCCAAAATTTCTTTGGTAGGATAGCAGCAGATAAGAGACTCCTAACCCTTTCAAGTATAATTCTGTTCAACATCTCTATTACCCCGTTTTGGTGTACATTGGTCGGTCGATGTCGATTTTGGGAGAAAATCGGCATCGAAAATCGACCAAAAAAAGAGTGTGAAAATCGTTCGTACATCGGTTGNTTTTAATAGAGATGTAACTTAGTCAAATTTACTTGTCATTATTTTGCCTAAAATTCATAGCTCAATTTAATATACAGTGAGAATTCGTTGACATACTAATGATGTAAAATTCGAGCATTACAGATGGTCAAACATAACAATAGACTTTTTTCCCTTCTTTTTTACCTTCCTATTAAAACTTTATTATGTACTACTTTTGAATTAATTATTCAATTTCTTCAATGGCTTATAACCTTTTCAAATTTTAGATTTTTCTTAATTTATTAGCAATTGTTTCATTTTATATCGAGAGCGTAATTTTTATGTCGGTCCTTCTTTTAGTAATTCTTATCTAACATTTATGTTAGATGATATAAGATTAAATTTACCTTCACTTACAAATTTAAGCTTTTGAGTCAATCGGTGATTTAAGATGATATTAGAATAGGTTTTATGATATTAAATAAGATTTATTTAATTTGTGATTAAATTCTAATTTGTTAAACACCATTTGTCGAAAGTGCATTTATCGAAAATTAGGAAGTGTTGTGCTATAAATAAATGAATCGTAATTCAGCTAACATAAGCTTTTACTAATTAATTTTGAGGTTAGAGGTTCAATTTTCTTATTCCACATATGGTAGAAAAAAATGTGAACAGAATAAATTAAATATTTTTAATACGTTTATCTATCAAAATTTTCTTCCCATAATAATTTTATAGAATAAATATTTGATTGTTCATGAATGTTTTTTTTTTTTTTGGAGTATTTACCAAAATACGAAGTGCACATAATTAAGTGGTAATTGACATGTATGAACCTTCATATCTCCATACCTCATATTTGTTGTACTAAAAAAATTGCAAAAAGTATAAACAAATAGACATAAATTCTTTTATACAAATATATCGAACATGATTTTCTTAATACAAAAATCAGGGTATGAAGATTACCTTGATTTTCTTAATATCCTTTATGTAATCATTCATTATTTGGTATACTCGTTGACTAAATTTTATCTATTAATAGTTTAAAAAAAAAAAAAAGAGATTTTCAAAAATAAAATAAAAATTAGGAAAACTATTTACACAAAATAATAAAATCTTAATCTTCTTTATAGAGCATAGAGACCGATAGAAGTTTATTGACATAAAAATCTATCAATGTCTATTAATATTTTTTTTGCTATTTCTGTAAATAGTTTGACATTTTTTCTATTTGGGAAATTTTTCAATAAAAAATTATTTTAGAATTTAACTTTCTTTCTTTTTTTTTAATACAACATCGTGGGGGATTGAGCAACTTCCAACCTATAGGAATGTTCGGGTTTTTATTACTATTCGGGTTTGGAGTTTATAATATTTTATTTTTGATCATTTGAATGTTAATAAAAAAAAATTAAGATATTATAAATTTTTCCTTATAAATTAATAACTATTATGTTATGAATAATTTATTTTTATTACTATTGTTAATATAAACTCTGTTTGAAGAACTACTTTATAAAATAAATATGTAGTTAGTGATGTAGGGTCCGTTTGCTGGTGGAAAAATGGTTTTTTAAAAAACTTATTTTTATTTAAACATCCTTCGTGAATATTTATTAAAAAACATTTAAATGGTTATTTTAAATACTTATCAAACATTTAATTTTTTATAAAATGACTTATTTTTTAAATTAAACACGTGAAAATATATTACAAACACACTTTAGTTTATTCTTATCATCAGCGTGAAGAAAATACATCAAAATTATCTCTCTGTTTAAATTTATTATCATAATGGCTCTAAAACACGAAGTTTATGATAAGTGTAAATAGTTTTTGAGTTGAGTTTAGTTAAGGGCAGTCAATGAATTTATTTTATTATTTTTCAGTTTAACTAAATTTACTTGTTTTAAATAAAAATTAATTTAATTATTTATTATAAAATTTCCATTAGATATGAGTTTACAAAACTTTTCAACTAACATAAGTTTGTTTGGATAAGTAATACATACAACACTTTCAAAATAGTGAACCCAATCCATTGTAATAGTTCTCCGATTTATTCGATACTTTTAAAATTTACAATATAGTAGACTACAAAAATTGATAGTTTTAAAGTTTATTAGATATAAATACAATTTTATTTATAGATAAGTAATTTAAAAATAACAAAAATAGAAGTAGTGGACATAAATTTAAAAGTTTTAGGAATGTATTAGACATTTTTTTAAATTTATTTAGGAATCATTGAACTAGACGACTTTTTTAAGTTAAGAAAATATAATATATATATATATATATATATAATAATAAAAATTTAGATAGTTAAACTTTAATTTAATCTTTATTATACCCAAAAAATAAAAATAGAATATAATTTAAGTAGATTTGCATCTTTGTTCAGTTATATTTTAGGTATTAACATTTTGATTGTTGTTTATGATTTTCTTTTTTTTTTTTTTTCTTTTGAATATGTATTGTAATTAAAGTGCAAGTGGTGGGAATCGAACTCGAACCACGAGATTGATAATATGAACATTATACAGTAAGAGCTACGCTTCTTATTGGCATTGTATGCTTTTCTTGCTAGTGCAGTTTTTAGATAATTAATGTGTATATGAGGATCTAAACCTTCAACCTCTAAAAGAAAAGTTTTTATTTAAAACAATTTCTACATGAATTGTGAGTAAATGAACGAAGTTGAAGGAACTTGTGATTTAGCTATTGTCGACTAGATTGTAAAAAAAAAAAAAAAACATTGAAGACTCAACAATACACTTTGAAATCATATACACATAAAAATGCACAACAAAATGGCCTTTAATTTTGCTTTTAAGTGTTGCAATGTCGACTATGTAACTAATATTGGTGAAAATTTATCAATAATTCTACATACGAGACTATGATTTTATATCGTATTACAATAAAGAGAAGAGGATTTTATTAGTCTCAGGATTAAGACACAAACAAATATAACTACAAAAACTATAGTGAAAACAACAATCTAAACTCGTTATCGTTCTTAGAAATACAATGTAAACTCGCCTAAAAATAGGAAAGCATACTTATAACATTTTGTTTCTAAAAACATGCCCATTACCTTATAATATGATTTCATAGCCATCTTTTAAAAAAGGGAAAAAAAAAAAACTTGTTATTGTATTTAAAATTTAGATTTCAAAAGCATTCTAAAAAGTAAAAAAAAAAAGAAAAGGAAGAAAGAAAACTAAAGTCTCAATTAAAAAATAATAATAATAAAATTAGAAAGAAAACAAAAGAACTGTGTTTATCCAAGCAAGAAACCAAACATCCCCACAAATTTTGGGCCTTGGGCGAAATGTATGGTTCTTCCAGGAAAGGGGGAAGAAAATTCTTGATTTTGGGCTTTAGATATTCGCATCATTGACTATTTTGCCATTTCTTTTAATAGTTTAAAGGGTAGTTTGAAGTTCGGTTTAAAATATTATTTTGGTTTTTGTACTTTAGTGCTCATTTTTATTCCATATGCTTTCAACCTTGATTCATTTTGATGTTTCAAAATATTCGTTTTGGTCCTTGTACTTTCAAAAAGTGGACCATTTTGGTCTTTTCATTTCTCATTTTACTTTATTTTTAAGGGGTGTGAAATTGTTACTTTTTAGAAGTTCAAGGATTAAAAAAAGAACAAAAATTTGAAAGCATAAAGACAAAGTGAACATTTAAAAGTAAAGGACCAAAATGAAACAAAGTTGAAAGTATAGAAACCAAAATGAACATTTTAAAAGTACAAGGATTAAGATGAACAAAAGTAAAATATAAGGACCAAATAGTATTTAACTCTTGAAGTTCACCTTTTGGTCGTTGTACATGACTGAACTGTCTCATTATGTTTGAGATATTCGTTTATTCAGGTGATCCCCCAAAACTAATAATAATAAGATAACCTGAATAATGAATTGATAATCAATCCCAAGAAGTTACAGTAAATTT